>NW_028253313.1:0-89246 GCF_964263255.1 Lissotriton vulgaris | reverse complement strand
GCTAGGTAATTGTTTTGACTTGGGGCAAAACAAAAAATACTGCTATCGGTATGCATTTGATTCTCACTCGGCACACGTTCTAAAAAATGAAGTGGGAATGACTAACCAAGTAAGGCAGGAATCAAATACATCATGGCGTGGGACATCACAGAAAGTAATGCCACAACCCATGACCTCACAGGAAGTGGCATCCGATCTTAAGACCTCATACTTGTTCAGCAGGTCTATCATGAGTACATTTGAGAGCATTACAATATTTAACAAATGAGATTTCGCGTTGTTTTTTAGTGCCAAGAAAGTGAAGCATCCATGACGCAAAATCTGGGCCTCAACTTATACATTCATTTTTGTAAACCCTTCCATAAAGAAATTGGCAACAAGGAGAAACGTGGTAGTAAAATCTGTTCTGCTTAATGTGTTGCAAAGTGTGCATTTTAAAATATTTTATGGCGTTAAGGCACCTGCTGCAGAGATCTTTGTGTGCCAACTAAATCTCAGCAAATCACAATAAAGGTAAAATAACTCTGAAGGTTAACATATTTTCTGGAGAGATCTGTGTTGTTTAGTCCCAGTTTTGAATGAATGTATCATAGAAGACTTTAATATGTCTCCTACAAAGCACATGTTCAAGTTTACTTTATTTGCATAATTAAAACCATTGCAATACAAAAAATATACTCATTTAAGAGCTGTCATGTACATAATTAAAACTCTTGTATCTAAAAAGCCATGTTGTCTGGATTCCTGAATCATATACTCAGAGTGTTCATAGACCCCTTGCGTTTATGCAAGTGCTATTTCTGGTTTGGTTCCTGTTGTCAGTATTTCTGACATCTTGCTGCCGCACAGTCTCAGATATTTTACTGTTCTACAGTTCAATTGTGGGTCGCTCGGTTCAAAACATGCTAGCAAAGCTTGCCTCCTGGTGCGGATCCCTCGTTGATTGAAAGGTTGTTTCAGAAATTTAACTTGTTCCTTTGTAAGTTCTTTACAGGAGCATAGTAGGTGCAGCATGTCCTCCTGAGCCGATCCACATAGGTGCCACACAGAGCCAGCTTGGATCCGAAGCCAGGGAGGGAGATGCTCGGCCCAAGGGAGCAGTCCGAGCCTATATCTCATAAAAGCAATTTTTTAATGTTTTTATCATAACCCAAGTTGAAGTAGGTTTGTATGCCCGGCTTCATGTATGTGTTCAGGGTCATCCAGCCGTGGGATCTCTTTGATAGTGCATCCTTGTCCTCCAGCCATGAAAGGAGTTTCACAGTTTTCCACACAAATTTTTTAAAAGTAGGGGTGGTTGTCGGTGTCTCCCAGAGCTGGTTTAGCCTCAAATTATGAAGGCGGCTGTGTAGATATTCCGGGGCTGGTAATGCGGGGTGCGATTGTAACTCCTTCCACAACTGTTCGTTTAGCGTGCCACGTTCTGCTCTTCGCACTTTGTCCCAAGTGGTGGTAAAGGCCCCTTGTCTAGCAAGTGATTGTTTCAGAACGCCAAATTCAAGTCTGATTTGGGCGGGTGAGGTGTATTTCGGAAGCCCAAAGATAACCCTATATGCCGTTGTTACTGTGGCATCCAGTATTTTTGCATCCTTCCCTTTCTGTACCTCACTGCCATAGGTGATTGTTGGCAGGAGTTTTGCCCGAGCAACCTCAACGAGTGGTAGGATCGATGGGCCTGTTAATTTAGAGTTTAGTGTTTTTAGGGTAATTGCCAGTGCTAGACCTTTGTGCCTTATGCTGTTCTTCTGTGCCACAAACCGGCCGCCTGTATCCAACTTCACGCCTAGATATTTGTATTCCATTGTGTCCTCTATTCTGGTCTCACCCCAGAACCAGGCAGCTGTTTGACGTATTTTGCTCCTGACTATCATTGTTCTTGTTTTGCCAAGGTTAATCGTCAGGTCATTTGCTTGGGAAAAATCCTGGGTTGTGTTTAAGAGATGTTGTAGCCCTACTTTTGTTTTGCTGATCAGGACTATGTCATCTGCATAGAGGAGACAAGGTAATGAAATATCTCCTAATTTCGGGGCATGAGAGTTGCAGCTGGTTAGTAGCGGGACTAAATCGGCAATGTACCGATGAAAAAGTGTGGGTGCTAAGACTCAACCCTGCTTTAGCCCTTTTTCTGTCGGTATGCGCCTTGATAGATGTGTTCCGTTTCCCAGCTTCACCTGTAGCCACGTATTCGTATGTAGATTCATTATTAGTTTGAGTAAAGGCTGTGGCAGCCCCCAGCTGTGTAGTTTGGACCACAGTCTGGTGCGGTTGACATGATTGAAGGCGGCTTTGTAATCAATGAAACATAAAAATAGAGACGACCGTGTGGCCTCAGCCTTGTCCATAAGCATGGTCATGCTTAGTATGTTTGTCGTTGTCCCAACCGATTTTATGAAACCAGTCTGTTGTAGAGGAATTATGTATTTTTCTTCTGCCCAAGCCTGGAGATCCTCCAATAGCAAACCAGCAAAAAATTTAGCTTTGTTGTCTAATAATGCCACTAATCTGTAATTTTGTGGATCCGACTTCTCGCCGGATTTATAGATAGGGGAGATGATTGAGCCTCTCCATGAGCTAGGCAGGGTGTTCAGTGTTCTAATTTCTCTGAAAAGTGGATCCAGAGCTTCTGCCCAGAAGGTTGCCTCCTCTTTATGCAATGCTGGTGGCAGCCCATTTGGGCCAGGGGCGCCTTCTCTTCTCCCTTTTCCTATCTGCCGTTTGATGGCATCTATATGGTTGGTTTGGGGGTCCTCGGAAGATGTGACTGTTACTGAGTTCTCAGAGTCGGCGAGATTGTTTTCCGCCCAGGACTTGTGTGTCTTTTGGCAATCTACATTGTTTCGATCTGCTTGATCATCTCTGGTTGCTGCCTCGGTGGATATGGGACCTGAGATAGTTTGCCCAGCCTTCCTCAGAGATGTAGGAGCAGATTCCATCATGATTGTTATTGATGAATTGATTTATGGTCATCCAAAATCTGGAGCTGTTGTTGTGTTTGCCGTCAGCGTGTAATTTGGCCCAGAGATCTTCCTCTTAGCTCTGTTCTCGTCCCTTTTCAGTTTTTTAAGGGCTGCCCTTTGATTCTGTAATGCTTTCAGTCGAGTTTTATAACTGGGTCTGTCCCGAAGGTATCTCAGGAGTTGGTTAATCCTTTTTTCGCATACTTAATTCCTTGTTTTGCCATGTGTGACATGGGCATTGTGCCGCTGAATCTTTGCTGGTTTGGTGGTTTAACCTTGGTAGCGTACGATTCCATCCAGATAAGAAGTTTTTCCATTTTTCGACTTCTCCGTTTCCGACCCTTTAAAAAAAAAAAGCTGTTTTGCATTTTCCAGCATTGCGCTGCTTGCTGCTAATTTGAATTTAATTTGTCTTAGGTCGATGGTAGTTGTTATTCCTTGAGGCTCCCGGCAGCGTTCGAATGTTGAGGTCACTGTTCTCAGGGCTATTTCTTGGGGTCGGTGATCGCTGTCACCTTTGTTTGCCCATCTGGAAAGATGTGATTTGGTGGAAGAGGCCTAAAGAAACAAAGGTGTAGTCCAGAAAAGAGCTGGTTTTTGTGGAGCTGTGTGTAGCTACAGGAGGATTATCTTCTGGCAGTCTGCCATTTAGAGCCCTCAGGTTAAGATGTTCTAGATCCTCCAAGATCGTTTTTCCGATCTTGATTTGCTTACACGTTTCCGGTTTCCCTTGCAGCGGGATATTCCAGGTTGCGTTATGCAACAGCACTTCTTCTTCCGACGAAGAGCCCATTAGATAATAATTTAAGTCCCCAGTTAAAATAAGATCGGTTGTGGGACCCTCTCTTAGGCATGTTTCCGCAAACTTGTACATTTCCTTAATTAGTTTGGCTTTTAATTTCAGTTAAATGTACACATTTATTATCATGATGCTCATGTCCCTTTTGTGTGTCGATGTTTGCGAGAAGGTTATAGTAACTGCTAGTGATGATTGCAGTGGAAGGCCAAAGATGCGAACAGAACGAGCAATTGTGTTCGCCACATATATGACCGCTATTTTGGGCGGGTCACTTAGTAGTGCAACACACCTTCGCAACCATCGTGGGGGAGGCAGGGATTTACCGCGGCGCCATTTCGGTCAGCGCCCTAGTCTTTACGCGGGATAAAACGCCCCTACTTAAGACGAGCATACCTGCCTGGCCAGCCCTGGACAAAGGTATTATTTGCAACGCAGCAGGGAGCTTTGAAAGACTCGCTTTCGGTGCAATTAGACAGCGTTAGACGCGCTTTTTAAAAATATTGTTGCTGAATCTTTTAAAATTGCTTTGTTATTCTCCTTACATATAGCGCTCACCCGCACTCTAATTTTGGGAACTCACCGCTATTTTGGGCGGGTCACTTAGTAGTGCAACACACCTTCACAACCATCTTGGGGGAGGCAGGGATTTACTGCGGCGCCATTTCGGTCAGCGCCCTAGTCTTTACGCGGGATAACACGCCCCTACTTAAACCTCCCAATGACGACGCGCAGCGGAGACGCGCAGCTAGACCGCCGGACTCACGCCGGAGTCCAGCCAGAGTCCTGCCCGTCTGTGCTCGTCCGGGCTCAGACGGGCCTGGGGCCTGGTACTATGCTCAATAATTTGGCACCCAGACTGACGTACTCCCGGGATGAGCTCATTGCATTGCGCTACCTACATCTTGCAGACGGCAACCCGGTAGACAATGGACTGCTTTTACCACCATTCGGCAGGATGTGCCAGTCGGCTTTTCCGCAGAAAGGTAAGAATACCTTGCTGTTGGGTCTGCTGAATTGTAGATCTCTCCCGAGGCACTCAGTTGAAATTAATCTCCTCATACAAGATCAGGACCTAGATATCCTGTTCTTATCGGAAACTTGGATAACTGCCAGTTCCGATGCTGACATTGTGCAAGCCCTCCCGCCAGGCTTTCTTCTGTTTCATCTGGACAGACCTGAGGGACGAGGGGGTGGCATTGCCATTCTATATAGAGAGACTTACGTATGTAGGGCCCAGAAAGGCTTATTTACTGACTGTGAGAGCTGCCATTTCACCTTGCAGATATCCCCCACAGTGGCACTGTCAGGTTTACTGATTTACCGGCCTCCGGGCTGCCTGGGCAACTTCGTAAGTTCCGTAATGGAAACAGTGACGACGCTGGCCTCGTCTACTACAAATTTTATAGTGTTGGGAGATCTGAATCTCCATTTTAACGATACCGCAGATTTAATAGCCCGAGACCTTCAGGGTGACTTGAAAGCATGTGAGCTGCCTTTAATTAATGCAGGAGCCATGCATGATAAGGGTCACCTACTTGACCCAATGTTTTCTAATATCCCCCGTCTCTTGGCCAGGCCAGCACATCTTCTCCCGTGGTCTGACCATTTTTTGGTTTCGGCTGAATGGCAAGTCGAGTTACCCCCTACATCCGTCCATCAGGTTTTCCTGGTGGACAGAGCCTGGTCCAGATTATCGATCAATGACTGGACCTCCAAATTGGTAGACTCGCTTCCTTCTCCCGAGTTAGACCCGATTAAAGGAGATGCTAATTTTAACCAATGGTTGACCGCCTCTCTTGATCTCCTCATTCCTAAAAAGAGAGTGCAAAAGAGGGAGAAAAGAACCGGATCCGCTCCCTGGTACACTGCAGAGCTTCGCTTGCTCAAGAAAGGATGTAAAAAGTTGGAGAGGGTATGGAGAAAGAAATTGGAGACAAATAGACGAGAGGAATATATTGTAGCTATGAGGGGTTATAAAGCTGCCTTCCGGCTGGCAAAAGCCCAATTTTTTGAGGAGCGTATAAGATCTGCTTCAAGCTCATCCAGGGAAACTTTCAAAGTGGTGCAAGAACTCCTTAAAGTTCCCGAACCTGTGGCCACACATGATAAACAGAAGTGTAAGGAGCTGGCAGACTTCTTCCACACGAAAATAGTAAAGATACTTAGTTCCCTCCCTGCCTCAGACTATACGACCTCAGCAGACTCGGGAAAAGAACTCCATAACTCAGCCTAGAGAGTTATTTACTTATCTAGATAATTTCGGCCCAGTTTCAGAGGCCGAAGTACTGAAAGCCCTTGGATCTATGAAAAGTGGCTCCCCTATGGATCCGGTCCCTATGACATTTTTAAAGCAGGTAGCAGCCTCCTTTCTGACTCCTATCACTGATCTGATGAACGCTTCTTTTTCCCAGGGCTTGGTGCCACCAAGCTGGAAAACAGCAGTGGTCAAGGCACTTTTAAAAAAGCCAAACTTGGACACGGCGGAATTGGCAAAATTTAGGCCTATATCCCTGCTGCCAGGTCTCGGCAAAATTGCTGAAAGGCTAGCGAATTATCAACTGTCAGGCTTCTTGGAGTCGAATGGACTGCTCAGAGACTCGCAGACCGGATTCCGTCCAGGCCAGAGCACTGACACTGCCCTCCTGGCAGTCGTAGAAGAATCCAGACACATTATGGACTCAGGAGGATCAGTGGCAGTGATCCTCCTGGACCTTACTGCGGCGTTTGACACAGTTAATCATCAGGTGCTGATTCAGCGACTGTCAGAGGTGGGTGTGGCAGGGGCCGCTCTGAAGTGGCTTAGGTCATTTCTCGACGGCCGCTCATATCAGGTTTGGGAAGGCAGCAATCGGACTACATCTATCCCCCTCCAGTGGGGGGTGCCACAGGGCTCCTCTCTTAGCCCTACATTGTTCAATTTATATATGGCCCCCCTGGAGGATGTGGGGGCCCCTTATAACATCAAGATCATCAGCTATGCTGATGATACGCAGTTAGTGGTCGCCTTATCACAACTGGTAGAGAACCCCGATTTGCTGCACTCATGCCTGTCGGAAGTCCATACCTGGATGGAGGAATCAGCTCTTAAGCTGAATGGATCTAAGACAGAGATAATGTTGCTAGGGAATAAAGTCCCCTCACTCCCATTGACCAGCTGGCCTAGTTGTATGGGCGATCTCCCTAGTACAAAAGAGGAGATTAAGAGCTTGGGGGTCTGGTTGGAACAAGATCTTTCGTTCAGGACCCAAGCTAAAAAAACTGCAGGAGTTTGTTTCGCCCTGTTACGTTCAGCCCGCAAAATCTTCCCTCTTCTTCCTTTCCCATCTAGGAAGCTGTTGATTCAGGGGCTGATAACATCGCGACTCGACTATAGCAATGCCATCTTTTTGGGTGCCCCTGAATCCACCTTCAACAAACTTCAGCAGGTTCAAAATGCGGCGGCCAGACTGCTCATGGGTACCCCCAGAACCCAGTCAGCTAGACCTGCCCTAAAGGCATTGCACTGGCTCCCAGTGCGGGAAAGAGTAAAATTTAAGGCACTCTGTACAGCCCACAAAATTCTCCAGGGGACAGGACCCCCTATTCTGAGAAATCTAGCAGTGCCATACAAAGCGAACAGAACGCTGCGTTCTGACCAGAAACACCTCCTCCTAGTCCCCAGAGTAAAGAGGGCACGCACGGGCGGGAGAAGATTCTCGGTGAACACTGCGAGGCTGTGGAATTCCCTACCTTTAAAACTGCGCGCTGAGACCTGCACTTTGCGCTTTCGCAAATGTCTGAAAACACATCTGTTCCCTGCTTGATTGCACTTGACTGACCGTTTTTTAGGTCTCGCCTGTTAATGCGCATGCGCATTGAGCTTGCGAGACTATGGGGGCTTAAACAGACTTTAACCAACTTGCGATTCCATGGCGATTCCTTGCAGTGCCCGTCAAATTGAAGCTCAATGCGCAAGCGCATTGACATTAAAAGCGCGTGCACATGAAAGCGACAAGGCTCCCTCCCACGGCTATCCCCACCCCCAGCCGCCAGCACCTCCCCTCTCTCTCCCCGCACACAGCCAGGCTTGCATTTCTCCTCCCCCTCCTCAGCCGCCAGCACCTCCGATCTCTCTCCCAGCACACAGCCAGGCTCGCATTTCTCCTCCCCAGCCACCAGCACCTCCCCTCTCTCTCCCTGCAGTTTCACGGCTGTGTCTCGTCTTAAACCCTTAAACCTGCACAACTCATTTTTTGCCCACTGAAACAGACTATTTCTTAAACAAAATTCGCCAGCCTTCGCCATCTGTTCCCCAGCCGCCAGTACCTCCCCTCTCTCTCCCCGGGCACAGCCAGGCTTGCAATTCTCGTCCCCCTCCCCAGACGCCAGCACCTCCCCTCTCCAGCACCTCCCCTCTCTCTCCCTGCACACAGACAGGCTCGCATTTCTACTCCCCCTCCCCAGCCGCCAGCACCTCCCCTCTCTCTCCCAGCACACAGCCAGGCTCGCATTTCCCCCCCCCCCCCTCCCCCAGCCGCCAGCACCTCCCCTCTCACTCCCTGCAGTTTCACGGCCGTGTCTCGTCTTAAACCCTTAAACCTGAACAACTCATTTTTTGCCCACTGAAACAGACTATTTCTTAAACAAAATTCGCCAGCCTTCGCCATCCATTCCCCAGCCGCCAGCACCTCCCCTCTCTCTCACCGGGCACAGCCAGGCTCGCAATTCTCCTCCCCCTCCCCAGACGCCAGCACCTCCCCTCTCCAGCACCTCCCCTCACTCTCCCTGCACACAGCCAGGCTCGCATTTCTACTCCCCCTCCCCAGCCGCCAGCACCTCCCCTCTCTCTCCCTGCAGTTTCACGGCCGTGTCTCGTCTTAAACCCGCATTTGACATCTTCGCATTGAATACTAAAAGATGTTGGAAGCCTCATGTTCTTAAATGAATTTGGAATAACTAACACACATTAATTAGCCTTGTACCGAAAACAATAAATACACTACCCTATTTGTGTGCTAGTGAACGGCAGCGTTCCAATGCTGGTGAGCCCAACAAAATCAAAATAAAATGGCAGCCCTCTATCTGTTTCGTGTGCCTTGATGGGGTGGGGGGCTGAGGGGGCTTTCAATGCGGCTTCCCTTTGCAGGCTCAGTTTGAAGCCCTGGTCTTAACTATGCAGCCTGCAACTTGCAAAACTCCACGACTCCAAGCGAGCATGCACAACTCAATTCGCCAGCCTTCGCCATGAATAACTAACACACATTAATTAGCCTTGTACCGAAAACAATAAATACACTACCCTAGATGTGTGCTAGTGAACGGCAGCGTTCCAATGCTGGTGAGTCCAACAAAATCAAAATAAAATGGCAGCCCTCTATCTGTTTCGTGTGCCTTGATGGGGTGGGGGGCTGAGGGGGCTTTCAATGCGGCTTCCCTTTGCAGGCTCAGTTTGAAGCCCTGGTCTTAACTATGCAGCCTGCAACTTGCAAAACTCCACGACTCCAAGCGAGCATGCACAACTCAATTCGCCAGCCTTCGCCATTGTTCCCCAGCCCCCAGCCGCAAGCACCTCCCCTCTCTCTCTCCACGCACACAGCCAGGATCGCATTTCTCCTCCCCCTCAACAGAGGCCTTCACACACTCTCACAACCTCAATCACACTCACACCCTCACACACCATCATTTACCAACACACCCTCACCCACAACCTCAACACCCTCACCCTCAATCACCCTCACACCATCACACACCATCACTCAACATCACCCCCTCACCCTCACCCTCACCCACAGTCACACACTCAACCTTCAAACTCGCACACCCTCACTCACCTTCACACCCTCACAACACTCACCCTCACTCACCCTCAAACTCTCACCCTCACTCACCCACACCTGTCACACACCCTCACACTCCATTAGCCTCAACCCCTCATGTTCACACACCCTCACCCCTTCACCCTCACACACCCTCACCCCTTCACCCTCACAACCCTCACACCCTCACTCATACTCACTCCGTCACCCTCACTCACCCTCACACACCATCACACACCCCCACACCCCCTGACCCTCACATCCATTCACACTTACACCGTCCAAGTCCACCCCCCCCATTAGCCTCACCCCCTCATGTTCACACACCCTCACCCCTTCACTCTCACACACCCTCACCCCTTCACCCTCACAACCCTCATTCATACTCACACCGTCACCCTCACTCACCCTCACACCCCCTGACCCTCACATCCACTCACCCTCACACCGTCCAAGTCCACCCTCACACCCTCACTCATACTCACACAGTCACACTCACTCACCCTCACACACCATCACACACCCTCACACCCCCTGACCCTCACATCCACTCACCCTCACACTCACACCGTCCAAGTCCACCCTCACACCCTCACTCATACTCACACCGTCACCCTCACTCACCCTCACACACCATCACACACCCTCACACCCCCTGACCCTACATCCACTCACACTCACACCGTCCAACTCCACCCTCCAACTCCACCCTACAACACCACCCTACAACTCCACCCGCCAATATGACTGCGCATCTATGTTAATGCAAGCAAAGCTTTTTCTGTGCAAATTGATGTGTACCTTACAAAAAAAAGAAAACTTTTTACATGGATAATATAAAAAAAGTTTATGATGCGTTTGTTTTTGGATTCAGCGCTAACAACATCATCAATCAACATTACATAGGTCTCTATTAGCTTCTGAAACAACGCTTCACAACATTAATACATTTGAAGTGTCCAATATTCACAGAGAAAAAAAGAACACTTATAGGCATCATCACAACAACTCACACTCACACCCACACTCACCCTCACTCATCCTCACCCTCCCTCACACCCTCACACACCATCAATCACCAACACACCCTCATCCACAACCTCAACACCCTCACCCTCACACACCCTCAATCACCCTCACCAACTCACCATCACACACCATCACTCAACATCACCCCCTCACCCCCACCCACAGTCACACACTCAACCTTCAAACTCGCACACCCTCACTCACCTTCACAACATCACAACACTCACCCTCACTCACCCTCAAACTCTCACCTTCACTCACACCTATCATCACACACTCTCACATCCCATTAACCTCACCCCCTCATCTTCACACACACTCACCCCCTCACCCTCACACCCACACTCATACTCACACCGTCACCCTCACTCACCCTCACACACCATCACACCCCCTCACACCCCCTGAACCTCACATCCACTCAACCTCACACTGTCCAAGTACACCCTCACAACCCTCACACCCTCACTCATACTCACACCGTCATCCTCACTCCCCCTCACACACCATCACACACCCTCACACCACCTGACCCTCACATCCACTCACACTGTCCAAGTCCACCCTCCAACTACACCCTTTAACTACAATACCACCCTACAACTCTACCCTCCAACTACAACTCCACCCTCCAACTCCACACATAAATAGCGTTAGGCAACATTTATTTTAATACGTAAAAATCGGATTACACACTTGTAGCTATTCATAAATTTAAACTTAATGCAACGCAAGGACAGTGCAGCAATTAATACACAAAAATGAAGAAAGGGATTGTAAAATAAAACTTCTTTCACAAAGATCATAAATGCACACAAAATAGGCAAACATCTGAATACACAGCAAATAATACAACAATTTAAAAGTGGACAAAGCGAGCTAAAGGAAACAAATTCACAACATAAAGCACTTACTAAAGTAAGGGAAAATAAACCATTAAACAATGCCAGAAAAAAATCAAAAACACAAAGTGCGTAATCACAAAAGCACGAGACTTCACAGCCTAATTGCAATTCCTCCAAAAATACAACAAAGTATTTCACTCAAAGTAACAAAAGAAATCTAAACAATGCATTTAAGTATTCAAAAAAATAAAGAAAGTAAACAGCAGCGCTAACAACAGCATCAATCAACACTACATAGGTCTCTTAGCTTCTGAAACAACGCTTCACAACATTAATACATTTGAAGTGTACAATATTCACGGAGAAAAAATGAACACTTATAGGCATCATCACAACAACTCTCACTCAAACCCTCACCCACCCTCACCCTCAGCCTCACACACCCTCACTCATCCTCACCCTCCCTCACACCATCACTCACCAACACACCCTCACCCTCACACACCCTCACTCACCCTCACCCCCTCACCCACTCACCCTCACACACCATCACTCAACATCACCCCCTCACCCTCACACACCCTCACCCTCGCACACCCTCACTCACCTTCACACACTCACACCCTCACAACACTCACCCTCACTCACCCTCAAACTCTCACCCTCACTAACCCACACCTATCATCACACACACTCACACCCCATTACCCTCACCCCCTCATATTCAGACACCCTCACCCCCTCACCCTCACAACCCTCACTCATACTCACACAGTCACCCTCACTCACCCTTACACACCATTACACACCCTCACACCCCTTGACCCTCACATCCACTCACCCTCACACTCACACCGTCCAAGTCCACCCTACAACTCCACCCTACAACACCACCCTACAACACCACCCTACAACACCACCCTACAACTACTACTCCACCCTCCAACTACTAATCCACCCTTCAACTCCAAACGTAAATAGCATTAGGCAACATTTAATTCAATAAAAAAACATCGGATTACACACTTGTAGGTATTCAAAAATGAAAACTCAATGCATCGCGAGGACAGTGCACCAATTAATACATAAAAACGCTGAAAAGGATTGTTAAATATAACATTTTTTACGAAAAAAAAAAAGAAAATAGGGAAACATCTGAATACACAGCGAATAATACACCAATTTAAAAGGGGACACAGACATCTAAAGGACACAAATTCACAACATAAAGCAGTTACTAAAGTAAGGGGAAATAAATAAACCATTAAACAATGGTGGAAAGAATCCACAAAACAAACAAAGTGCGTAATCACAAGAACACGAGACCTCACATCCTAATTGCAATTCTTCCATAAGTACAATTAAGGATTCCACTCAAAGTACACAACAAAAATAATACAATTTTTAAAGGTGGCTTCATACTTATACTTTGCCACAATTAATGCGCATCTGTAGTCGGAAATTTAAAAGGAGGTAAACATTGTCTCTAATGAGCAAACACAGACAAAATCACTGCACATCTATGTTAATGCAAGCCAAGCTTTTGCAGTGCAAATTGATGTGTACCTTACAAAGAAAAGGTAACTTTTTACATGCATTATATAAAAAACTTTACTGATGTGTTTGTTTTTTGATTCAGCGTTAACAGCATCAATCAACATTACATAGATCTTGATTAGCTTCTAAAACAACGCTTCACAACATTAATACATTTGAAGTGTACAATAATCACGGAAAAAAATGATCACTTATAGGCATCATCACAACCACTCACACCCTCACCCTCAGCCTCACACACCCTCACTCATCCTCACCCTACATCACACCCTCACACTCTCACAACCTCACACCCTCAATCATACTCATACCCTCACACACCATCACTCACCAACACACGCTCAGTCTCACTCACAACCTCAAACTCCCAGACACTCACATCCACTCACCCTCACACTCACACCGTCCGAGTCCACCCTCCAACTACACCCTAAAACTACAATACCACACTACAACTCTACCCTCCAAATACAACTCCAGCCTCCAACTGTACACATAAATAGCGTTAAGCAACTATTCGATATATACGTAAAACGCGGATTACACACTTGCAGCTATTCCAAAATGCAAACTTAAAGCAACGCAAGGAGAGTGCAGCTATTAATACACAAATATGCAAACAGGGATTGGAAAATAAAACATTTTTCACAAAACGCATAAAATACACACATTAAATCACTGTGCATCCTCTTAATACATTGATAGGGAAAATAAATACATCAAATACAAAAACTTTCCTTTAATACATCGATAAGCTCAATAACATATAATCCGGCTACTTCAGCATCACAGGAAAAAAACAATGCAAACACAACATACATAAATATAATAGAAACTAAATAGCACTTCAAAGTTCAAACAACAGCTCTTGTACGTCAAATAACAAACCCCAGCTAAAAATACATTACATTACAGTTTTCGAAAACATATACATTACATATCGACGAATAAAAACAAGATTTTAATTTACATTACATAATAAACATTTACAAATATATTACGATCGAAAACAAACAATGTCAACAGCTATAAAAATACACTCCTATTCATTCGTTAAGTTAAACATACTATAGATACTACATTACATTACATAAAAAAACACTTTGGAATAAATTCTTATTTGTCAAACGACGCAGCAACAGCACAGGAACAAGAACACGCCTTCCGCGCACCAACATTCTCGATCTTCTGGGGAATTCCACTGTTGACGTAAGCAAATCGGAACGCAACGTCAAAAACGTCGCGCTGCGATTGGCTACAAATAAACGTCAAGGAAATGTAAACACTCACAACACAAAAAAAACTAGAACGCTAACGTAGGGAACGTCAAGGTGATGCATTGGGTCGGCCATTTTTAAATTAATACGGGACTCCACAGACACCAAAAACACACATAACACCACACATTAATTAAAACACACACACAGTTAAATTACATAAAAAAATACACATAAGGCAGGACAATTACAAAGGGAAGCCCTATCACGTTTTTTTTTACACAACACATATTAAAAAGAAAAACAAAAAAAAAATATTATTAACATACACACACTCATAACATCACCCTCACACACCAAAACTCTCACACACCTTCACACACCCTCAATCACCCTCACACAACGTCACACACCTTCAGCCTCACACCCACTCACTCACCCTCACACACACTCACACCCCCTCACACTCACACACACTCACACACCCTCTCTCCCCTCAAAGACTCACACCCCTCACAACAATCTCACACTCACTACACCGGACAGCCTCACCCTCACACACTCACCCCCCTCACACTCTCTCACCATCAACACCCCTCAGCCTCACACACCCTTACCCTCATCCCCTCACCCACCCTCAACAGGGCTCGACAAATGTACTCGCCCGCTCGCAAATGCGAGTGAATTTTGTGCAGGTCGAGTCAGTTTCAAGGCCTACTTGACCGGCCTGGCGAGTGCTATCTGGTGGGTGCAGTAGCCTGTGGAAGGCTCTAGGTGGCAGCATTGCGGTGCGGTGCGCGATGAAAGGCTTTAGGGGGCAGCATGTTCATGCACGCACGCACGATAGGTGGAGTGCAGGTGGTGCGGTGCGCGACGAAAGACTTTAGGGGGCATCATGCACGCACTGCCTATTGTTTGGGGGCCAGGGCCGTCAATCTTGTAGCGCGCGAAAGCGCTACCAATGACGGCCCTGGCCTGCACCTGCGCTGTGCTGTGCTGCTTAAAGTGCAGCAGTGACGTAGCACACCACCACACGCGCTCTCCTCGGTGGAATCGGGACTCGGGACAGAGTGCAGGGCGATTTGGCCTGCAGAGGTGAGTCCGTTTTGACAACTTGCGTTTACATCCTTTCGTCAAACGAGGCTGAGCTGACTGATCCGATCCACTGAGTGGAGTATCCACGCTTTGTGTACATTTGTCACCCTACAAAGGTGATTGTGTGTTTGCAGTAAGAACCATTTCCGGCTCCTGACGTGATAACACCAACAAGCACACCCTGGCGGCTTCTATTTTGTGGGTGCCCTGGCAGCGGGGACGTGGCAGATGGGGTGATTTCCCGCTCCTGGAGCTACCGGCAGCGCTAATCTGTATTCAGTGCACGCATCTCACAGCCCTGCACACATTTACATTTTGCAGTGATATTGCGAGTGCGGCCTGCGTGCGTGACGGGGCTCACCATACAAGATTTAAGCACGATTAATTGGATAAATAAGAGCGGCGAAAGGCTGGAGTTATGAATGGTTTGATAACCCCCACAGAGCCAGGGTAATGGGGAGTTAAGTTGTCGATGGAGCAAGGTTACGCAGGAGGATTATCGGGGAGGGGGCACTACAGTGTGCCTGAACTTCATTGCACGTGACCCAGAGCGGAGAGGCAGCGTGGGGAATGCATTACAACCTAGCGCAGAGAGGCACGCTTAAGATCCTTCCCTCTGTGTGCGCCCTGTTAGACGGCGTCACGGCATATTGTGTTATGCATAAATGTGTTAAGCTTTGTCATGCCATTTTATCGTATGGCATGTCTAGGTACGTTGTGCTGTGTCATGCCACGTTTTCCTTTGCCATTCCTGATATGTTCTGCCTAATTCCATTTTCTACATGACCTGAAAAGATTCTGAATTGCCATGCAGTGCTGTGATGCACGCATTAGACAACATGTAAAACACCGTCACGAAACAGAGCACGCCTGAACTGCTACCTCACTGAAGACTCGTGTTGGCATTAAAAATATTTTACACAACACACTCAGTGAGCCACATGCATACCTATGATTCGCTAGTCCATACAACAGACACAATGTTTTCCGTCTAATTATTACCGTATTCTTACAAACATCGTGGTTTTCAATGGTGTGTGAATGTAACGTTTAATGGGCATTTTTAACATCTAGCGCCCAGTCGCTTGCTACCTATAGTAGACCTATCACAGCATCTAGGCAGCAAGCTCATTTTCTTCTTCCCTGCTATTTTGTCATGTAGTCCGCAAAGGAAATGTGGCTGTCTTTAGGCCTAGCTCCGGCTCCCTCCCTCCACCCCCATGACGATGGCTGATTTATATCATGTGTGCAAATGTGTTCAGAGCTACCGCCACTCTTTGTGTACATGTCAGTCACCCTTGCTCCGACTCCCTCCCTCCACCCCCACGACGGTTGCTGATTTATATGGGCAATGACCAGAGCTACCGCTTGTGTTTTTAAATAGCAGTCAGAAGAAATTCGGCGCTCAAAGAACCTCGGCGCTGTCAATCAAATTAGTCCGGAACATATGTATAACAGCAATCACTAAGGGAGCGGCGCAGAGAGTGGTATTATCCTGCCTGTTTATCTTGTTGTGGAGTGCGGCATCTTTATTCCTTAATTAGAGCATTTGTTATCGTTCAGCCTATGCGTCCACTTTTGTAGCAGCTTGCCTTTTCCTGCCACGTTATGTTCCGAGTGTATTTTATTGGTCCTTGAGCATAATGAGGTATTTCATGTGAAGAATTCTTAATGGGTTGTGAGTTTTGAACATTGGTATGACTCCCCATTGTAGAACCTGGATGAGCCTAGCAGCCCAAACAAGTGAGATTTATCCAGTGCACTCTCGGACAAATGCAGCTCTTTAATACCTTCATAACTTTAAGTAAAGTTGCTCTAAATGAATCTCGGGCACCTGCTTCCTCCTGCACAGTTGGATGGCAGTTACCTGGTAGCAAGGCTAGCTGGTACGATTCCACTCTTTCACACCGATGGTCTCTGAATGTCTACTGATGGTCTCTGGAGCGCTGTTATAGGGGGAGCCGTTACAGGGCTGGGCCCTAACCCCCTCATTTCCTTTCACTTGATTTCACTTGTTTTTTTATACTTGTCGTCCGTGTTTTCTCTTTGTCACCTTCTAACTATCTTTCTTTTCTGCCAACTTTTCCCCTTCCTGCCCCCTCATTTCCTTTCACTTGATTGCACTTGTTTCTTATACTTGTCGTCTGTGTTTTCTCTTTGTCACCTTCTAACTATCTTTCTATTCTGCCAACTTTTCCCCTTCCTGCTTTGTGCTGGGTCATGATCTGATGACCAAAAAAGAAGTCCCCGTCGCTAAAATGAAGTGCCGGTACTCTCTACCTACCACCCCTGGCACAGCCTATCTTACTGTTATTACCACACCCGAAAATCTTTTCTATCCTGCACATTGTCTTATTCATGGATTTGTCTTCGGTTTTCTCTTTTTCAGAGACAGATTAGGCCACCTACAGTACTTGCTGGCCGATCTGGGGCTGAGTTTATTTTTTTACTGATGTGTGGCTTTTTTTATTTCTCCTGTATACAAATAGAGGTGGTTTCGAAAACAACATGGTAAGGGTCTGTCTCAATAAAATATTTAAAAATTTAAAGTATTTCCCTGCTTTAGGACTAACATGCTTAGGTATCAACAAACCTCAATGGAGAGTTAGTGACCTCATGTTTGCTACTACACGTGCCTTTCTAAAGCTGTTTTTTGGCATCTCATTTAAGTGAGCCTCTCTAGCATGGTAATTTTTCCAAATTAACATGACTAGTCAGTGTGTCTTCTCGCAGTATATATGACGCCTGCCATTTGCATACCATCTTAGTGAGTCTTCTCTGTACATGTTCTCAATCAGTCTCCTCGGTCGCTTAGGTCTGTTACAGGTATGTTCACTTTCAAGATTAACTAAGTGACTGCTGTAAACTTTGGGCGACGTAAAGTTAAATTTTCTGTTTAGTATAAATCTGATTTGATAATACACCAGCACTGTAATGCCAGTAGATCTGACTAAGTGACTTTACAAGAATGTTGTAATGTAAAGCGTTACGTGCAAATAGCATGGGAAATTGAATTATATGCATTTGTGGAAGCAAAGAATTGTATAATAGAATGGCATTGGTGTAGTAAGGTCAAATGACAGTTGCACTGTCAAGCAAGTCCTAAACTGTGCCCTTGGAAATGCAATCTCGAGCTGCTGCATAAGAATATTTGTATGTTTCCTCACCTTCATTGCTTGATTTTGCTCGCATGAAAGTGTCACCTTCACCTTTAAGGTGCGAATTGTGCAGATTGTGTGACCGCTAAATTAAATGAGTGATAACTTAATCAAATTTGCCGTTAATTTGGTTGGCCAACGTTTTCCTGGGTTGTTAGCGCTGCAAATGTTTTGAAAAAAGTCCATTATGCGATCAATTTGTGGGTTGAGTGCATTGCTGTTAGGTTGAGTAGAAAAGCCTACTCACACGACCTGCAGGTCAAGTAAGATTTTTTAGATTTGTCGAGCCCTGCTCAATCACCCTCACACCATCACCCTCACACACCCTAACTCTCACCCTCAACCGCTCACACACACTCACACTCCCTCGCTCACCCTCACACACACTCACACCCCCTCACCCTCACACCCCATCACCCTCACACACCCTCACTCCCCTCACACCCTCACACCCCTCACAACACTCTCACACTCACTACACCTCACACACTCACCCTCAAACACCCTCACACACACTCACCCACCCTCAGCCTTGCAAAATCTCAACATCAACACCCCTCACCCTCACACATCCTTACCCTCATCCCCTCAACCACATTCACCCTCAGTCACCCTCAAACACCCTAACTCTCAAACTCACCCACTCACACACCCTAACACTCCGTAACTCACCCTCACCCCATCACACACCCACACACTCACACTCAATCATTCACCATCAAACACACACACTCACCCTCACACAGTCACACAACCTCATCCTCACACCACCTCACTCACCCTCACCCACACTCACACCCCCTCACCGCCCCTCACACACACTCGCTACACTCACAACTTCACACCCCTCACAACACTCTCACACTCACAACACCGCACACCCTCACCCTCACAGACTCACTCCACTCACCCTCTCTCAACATCCACCCCCTCAGACTCACACACCCTTACACTCATTCTGTCACCCTCACACCCTCACTCCCACCCTCACCCACTCACACAACCTCACTCCCACCCTCACTCACCCTCAAACACACTCACACTCACACAACGTAACACAACCACACCCTCACACCCCCTCACTCACACTCACAATGACTCACACTCACCCTCACACACCCTCACCCTCACACACCGTCACACACCCTCTGCCTAACAACACCTCTCTCACCCTCACTCACCCTCAAACACACTCACACACCGTCACACACCCGAAGCCTCACACCCCCTCACACCCCCTCACTCACCCTCACACTCACACACACACACCCTCACCCTCAAACACCTTACACTCATACACGCATGCTCTCCTCACACCCATCACAACACTCTCACACTCACTACACCTCACACACTCTCAGCTGCAAACAACCTCACTCACCCTCACACACTCACACACCCTCACCCTCACACCCCATCACCCTCACACACGCTCACTCCCCTCACACGCCTCACAACACTCTCACACTCACTACACCTCACACCCTCACCATCAAACACCCTCCCACACACTCACCTGTAGTGTAGTTCCTAGTTTCCCACTAGGCCCTGCGCATTGGAATAACATAAACAGTAGTATCGACGTGGAACTGCTTATATTCCAGGCCTCCACTGACTATGCTAAACTTAATTGGGTTGTGTTACCAACTAGCTCAGAGGTCACTGGAAACTTTCTTCTCTGCATAGGAAATGATCAGCTTCCTTGGCACAGACAAGAAGGGATTCAGTTTTCCAACAACCGTGCAACATGACAACTTTGCTCCTCAGATCAAGAGTCGATCTCTAGGGTCGTGTGAAACAATAGACATAGATTTCACTCAGTCAGTCTAGTGCAGTTTACTTTCACGAGATGTAGAGAATAGAGAGACGGGCGTGTATCAATAAAGGGTTAACATTTATTGAACAGTCTTTCTTCTCGTACAAGAGAAATGTATTGCCACAATTGCAATAATTGTTATTATAAAAAGTACGTACAGTAAGATAAGTATTGCGAAATAGAACTGTAAAAGCATTGATATGGTTTCTTAGCCATACAATGGTTTTAAAAGTAATAAAACATATATACAGTCATATATACATTAGGCTAACATACTCAACTGGTGCTTCTAACTAAGCCTACCCCAGTGTGCCTGACCTAAGCCTAACACGTGAGAAGGGGAGTAAGTAAGTAGCTTTAGTTAAGTTGGTTTTGCCAAGGTTTGTTTCAAGAATTCTCGTCTAAGGGTTTAGTCAACACCATACCTCTGAATAGAATGATGGAGGATTGGTATCTCCTTCAGGGGTCTCTCTCGATATCCCAGTCACCCGCGAGGGTAAACCGGAAGCGCCGGGACTGGATTTCTCTGCACGAGAAAGGCAGCGGCTTCTCTTCAGCGCGTCGAGGAAGGAGGGGTGACAGCGTCCGCGGGCAGCTGGAATCTGCTGGATGTCTTCGCAGAGGACGGCTGTTCAGCTCCTTAAGCGTACTGCACCATAGTTCGCGCTGTAGCGGCGATAATGGTAATCAGCAGCTTCACCACCACAGGATAGCAGGCTGCAGCGACAGAGTGCTAGTTTTTACCAACACTGGGTCGTGCAGGCAGCTGGCATCAGCAACAGGCAACGAATTCACATTGCATAAGGCAACGTTGGTAATATTTATACCTGACAGGTGCCGGGTTTGACGCAAGTTTGCTGGACATAAGACGTCAATTAAAGATGTCACTAGGAAGTGACAGTTATCAGTTGCTCATTAGAGTTCCATTACTAATCAAAACATAGCAAGCGGGGATTTCCAGGTTTGCTAAGTTTTTATCTTGTTGAAGAATTCGGAGTGTTATCTAGGAATATCAGATAGGGACTGCTGCACTGTCATTGCACTAATTGGTCGCAAAGGAAGTAGCAGAGAGTCATGCTGGAATGTGGCTCTGTTCGTGTGAGGCCAGAGATGACTTTTCAGAAAATCGTACTTGAACGGTTATGCCAATATAGGGAATAAATGGATTTATAGCCGAATAGGGGCATAAGGTCACAGTATCGATCAGGAACCTAGATAAGCACGCAACACACCCACCCTCAGCTTTGCAACTTGTCACAATCAACACGCCTCACCCTCACACACCATTACCATCATCCCCTCACCCTCATTCACACTCAATCAACATCACAACACCTAACTCTCAGACTCACCCACTCACACACAATCACACTCCCTAACTCACCCTCACACACCCTCACCCTCACACCGTCACACACCCACACACTCACACTCCCTCAATCAACATCAAACAACCTCAATCACCCTCACACACCCTCACCAACACACACCGTCACACACACTCAGCCTCACAAACACTCACTCAACTTCACCATCACACAAACTCACACCCCCTCACACTCCCTCACACTCACAAGGCTCACGCTCACACCCCTCACCCTCACATCCCTCACCCTCACATCCCTCACCCTCACATCCCTTACCCTCACACCCCTCAAGCCACAGATGGGTGTGCGATGGGAGGACGTTCAGCTTGCAGGGCTGTGCTTCTATCCCCTGCTGCACTCTCCTGCTCTCTAGAAATGTGGCATAACAAAAAAAGCTGCCATCAAAGTCACGTCAATACAAATCATGTGGCATTCCAAATGCTATAGGTGTCACATTCACAAAAATTAAAACTATTGGCATTGTAAATGACAAATCTATCAATGTAGCTATTTGGAAAAACTACACTAAAAAAATAATAATTTACAAGACCTATAGCTCCTACTTTTCTAATGCGAGACCTATTGCATTTCCAATGCTTGTTTTATCTGTCGCTGTCCTGATAAGCGCTGGGATGCCCCAGGGTAACTGCGCGCTATATAAAATTTTAAATAATAATAATGACCAACCCTCCTTGCAGATGGCCATATTTTGCCCCCCTGATGGCATTTGTGTGGAAGCGCAAGAATCCTTGAAGGTGGGGCGGATCTTCTGCCCATGTTTCTTGTAGTGCCACAATGTCGAAGGCCCTGATGTTGTAGTGTAGTTCCTATTTTCCCAATAGGATCTGCGCATTGGAATAACATAAACAGCAGTGTAGAAGTAGGACTGAGGTCATCTAGGTTTCTACTGACTTTGTTAAACTTAATTTAAGTTTGCGCCAGCTAGCTCAGAGGTCACTAGAAACTTTCTTGAATGAATAGGGAGGGATGAACTTCCCTGACTCAGACAAGAAGCGATTCAGTTTCTGACAACCGCATAAACATGACAACTTTGCTCCCTCAGAATAAGAGTGTATCTCTCTAGAGTCGTGTGAAAACAATAGGCAGCTATTTCACTCAGTCAACCGTGCATACTTAGTTTCACCAGAGTGCAGAGAAATAGAGAGACGGGCGTTTTCAATAAAAGGTGTTATTTATTGAGCAGTCTTCTTTCTCATGCAAGAGAAATGAATTGCCACAATTGCAATACTTATCATAAAGTAAAGTGCGTACAGTAAAAGTAGTATTATGAAATAATACTGTAAAAGCATTGATATGGTTTCTTAGCCATATGATACTTTAAAATGGATAAAATATATACATACATAAAAACATTTGACTAACGTACTCAACTGGTGTTTTGCCAAGAATCTGCATCAGGAATTCTCTTACGGGTTTAGTCAGCTCCGTACCTTGGTAATAGAATGTGGGAGGTCTGGTATCTCTTTCCTCAGGACTCTATCTCCCTGCAACCCGCAAGGGTAGGCTGGAAACACCGGAGCTGGATTTTCTCGGCTGGAGAAAAAGACAGCATCTCTCTCAGTGCGTCTAACGGGAGGGGCGGCTTCCGTGGGCTCTCGCATCAGCTGGGCTTTTGGGCAAGTAGATGGCCGCTCTGCTCCAAACCACTGTGCGTTTGCTTAAGGCAACTGTTGGTATATTTATACCTGAAAGGTGCCGAGTTTGACGTAAGGTTGGACATAAGACGTCACTAAGAACTAACAGTTCTTTCTGGACTCCAAGAGTTTTTGTTCAAATCAAAACAAAAGCAGGGGGGATTTCCCGGGCTGCTGGAGGCTTGGTTTGTTTAAAGAACGCGTTGTGCTTTCTAGGAGTCGCTGGGAGTAGCCGTGCTGTGCTTTGGACTGCATGGGCTATTACTGAATATGGATATGATTCTTATGCCTTTATCGGGATATTATTGATTATAACCACATAAGGGCAAGAATCGGGAATATCGAATTAGGGTCCTAGATAGAAACACAACATCCACTCCACGGATTAATGTCCATCATTACTAAAAAAACTAAGCAATAGTAAACATTTAACGATGCATGTGTGTTTTCCGACCCACCCCAAAATACATATTTCGCATTTGAAATGGTATATGGTAAATACACGAAAAGGAGTGTTGGTACTGTACGCTTTTCAAGCAGTGTCATCATTCAGATAAATGCATATATATATATCAGCTGAATAAATTGCGAAAATTACACATGAAATGGCTCTGAATACAGAAAAGAAGGTCGAGACCATTCCATCACATATTTATACAAAATGCTGTATATGTGCTAGAGGCTGAGGTAAAATATTGTTTCTAGTATCCTAAAAATAGAAGCTCTGTTCTCTAAGAATAGTTCTACTTTAAGCAGAGTACCATGTGCCCAAAAAAAAGTAAATATTTTGGAAAATGGACAAAAATAATTTCGCTTTCAGGGGAAAAATAGTTCCAAATATTTTCTGTAGCTTTGTTTATCAAAAAACTGAAGGCCGAATTCAGAGTTCAGGGAACGCTGTGTGCTCATTGGTTTTTTTAAGAGTTATTCTCGTTGACTGGAGAGAACATCATTTCAGACAGACTCGCAAAAAATTGGTCTACAACATCAGGTGAAAGTTCGACCAAGTTCGAAAATACTGCAACTGTGCAGTTCTCTGCGTGATTGCTATCATCGATGTTTGGATCAGCAATGCTCACAGAAGGTTGTACCTGTTTGGTGCTGCTTTCCTCTCGTACCTCACCGCCACCTACTCGTAGTGGTGAAGTCTCAACGAATGCTGTCATCAGAATAGGTAGCTGCTGGGGACAACACGATGCATGAGTCGTTACAGGACCTAGCAAAATATCGATATCCTTTGGTACTGCTGATGGTAGTTCAAGACAGACGTCCAACACGCATTATTCTATTATAGCAGACATTGAAGCACAAGTGAGATGCAATTCTGCCAGATTGGTCTGAATGAAAGAAACCAGGTTGTACTCAGATCTCTTAGCCGGGCCAATCCGAGGATCTTAGTGATACAGTCTCGGTATCATATTGCTAGGATCGTTTCTTCCGTCGTTGCTGGAGTCTTGTCTATGGATTGGCTTGCCATATCGGTGCAAAAGGAGCAAAAATAAAATTCCTGCCACGAGTCCCAAGATTAAGGGTAGGCCGCCAAAGACAGAATGGACAACATTCGGGAAGAAGCCCAGAACTGTTTCAAAAGGGTGCTAACAGTCCCGAGAAATTGTCTTAAATACATGTGCGATGCCACTGGTATCAGACATGTTTAAGATTTGGCTTAGTATGTCTACGAAATGCACGGGGCAATTTGTCGATAAAAGGGAATGTATCTCTGCCGATGTCCTTGTCACTTGTCATACATTTCTTTTGATGATGTTAAAGGCACAGTTGTCTGTAAAAGAATAGACTTCATTCTGCTTAAAGTATCAATTTGAATAGAAGAGATATTCAACGAAGGCCATAACGCAGCCCGCATATCTGGATTGCTGTGTGGATACAATACTTGCATACAGCGAACGGCCCTGGAAGTTACAGTTGTCAGATAGGCTTTTCCTGGCAGAATGCCACAGCAGCTGTGGTCACTTATTAAAACGTAACTGCCATTAGAAAGTGGTCTAAAAAATGGCTCTATCTGTTTTGCAGGCGTGCCATGCAGGTGACATGAAAGGTTATTTGAAGAGCCTTCGCAGGCTCCATGCAAATTAATACCTTGACACAGAAGTGTACCGCTTGGTGATTTTTAGGTCTCGCCTGTCGATGCGCATGCGCATCGAGCAAGCGAGAGTATTGGGACTTATCCACTCTTTTCCCAACTTGCAAGGAATCGTGGCGATTCCTTGCAGTGCCCGTGACTTTTAAGCTCAATGCGCATGCGCATTGAGCTTAAAAGCGCGTGCACGTCCGTCTTGGTTTACCCGCTCCGCCCCCTCCCCTTCCCGCCGTGTCGCATTTCTCCTCCCCCCTCCCCTCTCTTCCCTCCGTCTTGTTTGTTATTTTACCCGCTCCGCCCCCTCCCCTTCCCGCCGTGTCGCATTTCTCCTCCCCCTCCCCTCTCTTCCCTCCGTCTTGTTTGGGGAGAGACTTCCTTGTGTGCTTCAGACTTTCCTCCATGCCGTTCTGTTTGGCCATTGCTCGCCAACACCCGCAGTAGTGGCATAGGCTCGCCTCCTGTACCGTATATGGCTGTGCTGCTTTAAGGCTCGCCGCTGGCGTCTGCTGTGATTTGCAGTGCACAAATGTAAATCCTGGGAATTGGAAACGACACCTCTCATCCTTCTGAGGTTAGTAAACCGAGAACTATAATTGAACTTCTTAAAGTAACACCACTTAATAATAGTGCTTACAAACGCAGAAATGTGGTGAGGAGAGCTATATAACATTGCACCATTATTATTTCTAGTCTTTTATAAACATACTCTCCTCCCCACATTCAAGAGTATACAGGTTTCGTTTTTCGCCTCTCTTTATAAGATTTCTGACACTGAGCCGTTCGCCGTCATGTTAGCTCTACTCTGTTTCTTTATTTTTGAAGTTAGTTAATTTAGTTTAATAAGTTAACTATCAATAATCAATACGAAGCAATAGGTGGATTTAAAAATATGCTGTTCTAGAAATATATTGTTTACCTTATTTAACATTGACTAGTCTATGTAAGGGGCCACACGTTGGCAGTGACTCCCAATGGTCCCCTTCCTTCACCAACACCTCATTGGGGCACCTTTGATTAAAAAAAAAATACATAAATAAAAATATCCTGTCCTATTATCGTACCGCGCCTCCTCTGTGCCCAAGAGTGGTGGCATGTCCCATTCCCGCGCCTCCTCTGTGCCCCTTTATCTTGTCACTTTCCAAGAGTGGCGTCATGTCCCATTTTCACGAGAAGCTGCAAAGTGGAGTGCGTTAGCAGCTCAGTTTTCTGCAGTGTGAAGCAGTCCTTTCACATAGAAAAGAAAGGGAAAGCTATGTTTTTTTCTTCTATAGGATGATCACAATAGAGAGAAATTAATTAAAAGCAGATTTTACTTTAACCAAATCCCACCTGGGAAAATTAGATTACAGCATTTCAATTAAAAAATGGACTAACCATCTTTAAGAGGCGTGTGCATGAGCACGCCAATAGCTCTGCTCTACAATTCCTTTATTTGGAATAAATATAAAAAAACGCATTGCCTTTATATTTTTCATGCAGCCCCAGTTTTGGTGAATTAGCTTACGCTGTTTTGATGAGGTGTTTTGGCAAGTTTCTGCTGTTCCAGACGTGGCTACAGGAGCTCTCCAGCCAGCGGTGATGTGTTGTGTATATGGGATGTAACATGGTACTCTGAACTCCGATTACTCGTGTCTCTTAGGGGCCCAATAGGTTTAGGGGAAAGCAAGGTCGCTGCTCTGTATCAAGCTTCAGCCTAGATCTAAAAATGAATGCTTGAGAAGGTTAATCTTTGTTACAGTGACTTCTTGCTTCTCGCAAAGGAATGCCGATGATCTTAAGCCATTGAAGGTTGTAGGTGATGCCTCCACAGGTCTCAAGACAACCACTATAGAAATGGGCTCATTTTCGGGTTCTGTAGATGTGCAGGTGCTGCTGAGCTCAAGTACCTGCACCGGGAGAAAGCATTACTTCCAGTGGAAGGGTACCGGCGTTCCGCCATTACAAAAAAAAAAAAAAAAATGTGCATTAATAATCGTGATTAAAATGTCTTTTTGCACACAAATTATGCTGCCTCCTCCCTCTTCATCTCCCTCTCAAGCCCCCTCCCACCTCCCTCCCTGGCACTGTTTGAGTGAACATCCTGAAAATCTTGTGTGGCAATAGCCCTTGAACTCCGACATAAAATAAATAAAAAAATCAATAAAATTGAAAACAATAGACTCTAAAGTTGAATAACTGTCGAAAAGCTGAGAATAATATCCAAATCTCTGGGACCGGTATAGAGTGCTGCTTGATTGAACAATACCCTCCTCCCTCCCTTTCCTAACTCATCAATTAATAGAAAAGAAGCACTTTGGCCTTCGGTAGACTAAGCTCAAGGCCTGCAGGAAGGGTTCAACAAGAGGCAGGCTGGTGCACCGCCTCTGCATGTACGAGTCCTAGTTCAGGCATTGGTAAGGCATCAAAGTTGCCCTACACAGGCGCCAGCAGAAGTTATTTTTATATGATGCACATTATCTTAATTATATTTAGCCTCTAGGGAGAATGGTGGAAGTGGGTTAAGTGCACGTTAAAACTGCAGCATGTGTAAGTTCGAAACCTGAATTTCTACCCTGTAGTTGGATCTAAAGTGTGTGCAAACAGAAACGCAATTGAAGAGGCTGTGAACTGTAGAGCTCCATGATTTTACTGCAGACTTAAAAAATGTCTTTTAAATGACCCATCCTTATCTGCCATCAGTCCATAGGTGCTCTCCTCGCTCTGCCCCATTTCTAGAGCAACCTGAGACCGCAACATCAGTCACCTGTAGCCCCAGCGGCTGCGCTCATGTTGAGGTTACAGTCCAACAAGTCTCCAAGACTGTGTGCAACCAACAACTCCAACAAGTTAGGTCAGTAAGTAAAGCTGTCATGTGTCTACAAGCAGAACATTCGATTTTTCAAAATGGCTCTTCTCACAGAAAGTGCCTCAACCCCTCACCCTCACTCACTCACCCTCAACCCCTCACCCTCACTCACTCACCCTCACTCACCCTCAACCCCTCTCCCTCGACCCCTCCCCCTCAACCCCTCACCCTCACCCTCACTCACCCTCACTCACCCTCAACCCCTCACCCTCAAACCCTCACTCACCCTCAACCCCTCACCCTCACCCTCACTCACCCTCACCCTCACTCACCCTCAACACCTCACTCACCCTCACCCACCCTCACCCTCACTCACCCTCAACACCTCACCCTCAACCTCAACCCCTCACCCTCACTCACTCACCCTCACTCACCCTCACTCACCCTCACTCACCCTCACTCACCCTCACTCACCCTCACTCACCACCCCTCACCCTCACTCACCCTCACCCTCACTCACCCTCACTCACACTCACCCTCACCCTCACACAGTGCAATAGTTCTCAGACCATTTCAGTTAGAGCTTTTAGAAATGTTTATGGCTTTTTTTATTTGTAATACTTTAGCATTGGCTACAGGAAACAAAAATGCTAAACATTTACAAAAAAACCCATAAACAATTCTAAAAGCACTAACTCTAATGGTGCGAGACCTATTGCATTTCCAATGCTTGTTTGCAATTGTTACCACTAAGGAATATCTCCTTGTTCCCTTCACTATAACATCTGTGTGTCTAAGGTAAATC
Source organism: Lissotriton vulgaris (assembly GCF_964263255.1). NCBI lineage: Eukaryota > Metazoa > Chordata > Amphibia > Caudata > Salamandridae > Lissotriton > Lissotriton vulgaris. The sequence continues at coordinate 60,268 of NW_028253313.1, read as the reverse complement.
CCAGGTTGATTTGATGTATTCTTTACCCAACCTTTCATACTGGCCTGCAGGTATATACTCTTGGCAGTATTTAAACTGGAAAGTTGTTATCAGAATTGTAATCGTTCCGTGTATTATCCATTCAATGACAGGTCTCTCTGACATTGTCAATGGTAATCCCTCGTTTTTCAATGCTCAGAATCGTATAGTCTGCTCCTTTTTGTGCCAAACTTATTTGTTTATCAGTAAGGTTAAAGATACCGAATAATGATGTTGTGTTGATTAAACGCCATGGTACATAGCCTGAACGCAGATTTTGCAACGTCCAACCAAGCTGTACAATAGAACGTAATTGAGACTGACCATGTTGTAACATTAGTAAGTCCTGCTCTATTATATCAAAAGCAGATGATACAATGCTGTCCAGTGAATATATTCAGGAGGACAGAGTCGTTAGCCCATTGTGCACTACAGAAAGTGATTTTTCCAAATTTATACAATCAATTTCTCGTATTTTTTCTGCTGTTTCAATTTGCATTACTTTCCAAGCTTCGTTGTAAGCAGCGTATATACTGGCCGCTATGAACCGTTTTTGACGCTGTTTGCGTGGTCCCATTATGAAATCCCGCTAGTCAGCACCGTCTTTAAGTAAAGTCAAGTGTTGCTTAATTTCAGCCAGTGTGGATTTCTCTAGCCACTCAAGGCATAGTTTCCCTACACTGTATGTTCTAACTATCCCTGGATGTTGTCTCTGGGAGTATCTTGGGTCTGGCCTGGTCATTCTGAACCCCTGTGTTTTGTTCAGCAATCTATCTTGACAGTTATTTGTGTCTGTTGGCCAGATCAACCACTTTTTCCAATCAGGATGCGTTCTGTTTAGGTGTAAAATATGGGATATGTCTATCTCCACATCTGTAGTGCTGTCACTATCAGTTATGGGTTTCGGAATAGACGGTGTATTTAAGTCTTTTATCTTAGCTAGGCCAAGACAAGTAGTTTGTTGAATTGTGTCATTCGAGAATATCATTTGTTCCGGGATCATGCAGGCCCTAAATAATGCTTCTAGGCCTTGTACTTGCCAATCTTTGGAACCCCAGATCGTTTTTGTTTCAATGGTGTTTTTCCAAAATTCGAAACCAAATGTAGACATTTTGTCATACATTTTTTTAGAATAAATCAATTTAGTATTTGTCAAAATTGTTTTCATTCCTGTCTTAAATAATATTTTAAAATAAAACGTTTCTGGATCACTGTTCTTAAACCCTGAGAAGTACTGGAATTTCTCATAAAATGTTTTCGAACTGCCTTTTGGTGGAGTTGGACAGTGTTCCCATTGGTTATAAGATAAAACATTTCTAGGCTGAGCAGTTTTATGCAAATAGTGATCACCATAAAGATTGTAACAGTATAACTCTTCATAATTCGATGAACCCTGTAAGTAATCATGTTCTGTAAATTTGGCTGACATTGCTAAATCTGACATCACATTATTAATGTTTTCAAAGTCCCAATCATCAAAGAATGTACTTGGTGTCACAAAGTCACTTAATGAAACCTTAAACAGGTGTGGATATTTCAAGAGCTCAACCGGGCCAAAAATGTCATAATCAGTTCTGTCCCATGCTACCCCACCGGGTATTAGATTGGCTGAGATGTTTACTGATGACAGTTCTCTTTTCTCGATGTGGGAGGATGTGTGAGGCTTTAGGACCAAGTTGATGTTCTGATTTGCTGTGTCCATTGTATTATATTTTCCATCAATGCATTTTCCCAAACATAGAACCATGATGAGCCAAAGCAGGAGAGTAAGTACAACTAACACAATCCACAATTCAATCCATGGTGAAATCAGATATGTTTCTTCTAGTTGGTGAAGAAGTTCAATTACTTTGTCTTTGAAAGTTTTTGTTGGAGGCGTTTCTTCATGCTCGCTTGGATCTTCAGAGAAGTCGTCGAAATTGATGAAGTAGCCAGATGCAGTTCTGTCAATTGTTGGAATTTTTTCCGGATTTTCATTTGCTTTTGCATTTTTCTTTGTTTCATTAGCATAGTCAGAGGCTACATCATTGTAGACTGGTGTTTCTTGACGAACTGTTGCAATTTGGGTTTCAAGAGGCACTAGTTCCATGGCATTATTGCATAGTCCTTTGTTATTCACTGCAGGTTTATCAAATGTGATTAGTCTATCAGTATGAGCCTCTTGGATTGTAGCAAATTTTGGTATTCTGCTATTTCTTGGGAGTCCACTTGGCCTACTACTTATTATTGGCCACATGATTGTTGTTTTACCAGGTTGATGGATACAACTCGGTTCTCCTTTTTACAAGCAAGGGGCGGTAGTACAACTGATCTTGTTCCGCTGATAGCTAAGACAGGTACTGCTTTTCTGTAAGAAGGCCCAAATTCCTTCTTCACCGCGATCTTTTCTCTGACCAGATCCCCAATCTTTGGAATCCAGACAGGTCTTGCTGGGACAGGTGGTTTTTCTTCAGTGGCTGTCGGCTATTGTTTCAACTTTGTTACTCAGGTTTTTTCTTGTTTCATTTAAACCCTGTAAAACAGACAAACAATCTTTGATATCAAACGATTTTTCTTCTACCACTGAAGTGTGACAATCAAGATCCTGAATGAGCATTCTAGTGCCGAACAATAGTTCGTATGGAGTGAGACCTTTTAAAGAATTTCTTGGCAGATTATTAAGACTACGTTGGAACTTGTTAAATGTTTGACCCACCCATCACCTGAACCTAATACCCTTGCCGTTATAGATTGCTTTATGTCCCGTTTTTTTCTTTCCACTACCGCATTTCCCTCAGGATTGAACGGAGAAGAGTACCGCAATGCAATGCCCATACTGTTCATGACCTCTTTGTAAGCTCAAGAGCTAAACGCAGGACCCTGATCAGCATGCCAATTGCGTATGTGCCGATAAAGACTCGCAAATCTTTTATAACAGTTCTGGCGTCAGTCGAGTGCTGGGGTCTATATTTTAAGTGAATTCAGTCTTAATAATTATGGGGACGCATTTCTCCGACTGGATTTCTGCGCTATAGATAGCCGGATGCTATCTAATAGTGGTATCTGGGCTATTGGCTGGTCCGGTTCACAACTGCGATCTCTTTTGCAGTCCTCACAATTTTTTGCAAAATTGTAGATATCTACGCTCATTCCCGGCCACCAGTACTCTGATTGTAATTCCATCAGAGATTTCAGGATCTCTTGGTGCCTCAGACCCCATTTCATGTGTGCGTCTTCAATCAAGAAAACTCTCCGGTTCGTGTTTGGAATTACTCTGTCCCCCACTCCAGGGATTCGAGCAAACGGAACGGAGTTTGCATCAATTATGTATGTATTACTGAGTGGATAGTTGAGAGGTAATGCTGCATAATCGCCTTTTAATGCGGCTTTTACCGCCAGCATGGTTTCCCCATCTATTTGTCTTTCTGAACTCTTTTCAGTGGCTACGGAAGCGGGTTGAACCGCTTCCGCTGTGGCTGTGTTAGCCAATGAATTCCCTGCAACGTGAACGCCATCACGTCGATGACTCAGTGCGTGTATCACGTGAGTCTTTCGTAGTTCTTTCTTTACAAGAACTTCTTGTTCCCAAAGCGTTTTATGCTTTATTGTGGCACCTGTGTCATCTTTGTAACCGTTATTACTCCATGTCTGCATGTCACTGTTGTATGATTTGACGCAAAAAATACGAATCACACACTATTAGTGTGGGGCTTTCGCGATCGGCATTTTCAAGCACCATCTTTAAAGATCTTATTTCAGCTCGCTGAGCTGAACAGTTTCTGAGTGATTCAGTTTTGGTGATCATCGGTTTGTATTTACCAGAGCGCCAGCGACCTTTAACAATCGCACACGCTGCATTGTAGGATTTTTATCTACATCGTAGATGTAGTGTTGTGTTGTGCAAATCTGTTCATATAGATTATGCAGGTGTATTGTTCCAGAGGCAGAATTTTGATTGGCAGAGGATATTCTTGTTCATATTCTAGATCATCTAGTTTTTTTCAGTTTCGGGTCAAAATAGTATTTCACGTCTTCTGTAGCAAAAGAATTTTCCCATTCTATCCATTTTGGATCTAAGGCCACTGTAATCAGATTATGTGGAATTGTTAATGCCTCAAAGGCTGATTCTGCTGTATAAACAGATATTCTCTTGCCTTGGGCCAGGGCTCTTTCTTTTGCTACAGCAGTTTGAACCGCTGTCAGATTCTTTTCGGTAGAGCTGAATTTCATTTCAGTTTGAGTGTACAAATGAGATTTGTAAGCTATAGGTACCGTTTCTCCCTCATTAGAGGTCAGGTATGTGAATCCGCATTTTCCAGGGATGACTCTGATTACAAGATTGCGTATATTTTGAGGGGGGCGTGGCCAGCAGCATGGAGGAGTAGGACGTGCGTCGGCTCGGCTCCTGGTGCATTGCAATAATCCGACAACATATCCTTGCCAAATCGTCCAGAAAAGCCCAGAGAAACGAAGTAGGGGCGAGCTCCGACACTTTTGCTGCCAAAAACTCTGCGCCCACGGGTGTAGTCGGCTGTGGAAGATCGCAAGCCGGAGCGGGGTTGCTACCCCAAGATGGCGACTGGGCGCACACCATCGGCCCGAGTCTGACTCCACCCTGGCCCGAGGGCCTGCTGCAGGCGGAACACCTTCGCCCTTGGAATCGGGGGGGGCAACTCTAACCACCTGCGGGGAGATCCGACACCCTACCCCCCCCCCCCTCCTCTGTCCTCGGTGAGTGGCGTCCGGAGGGGCTGCGGTGAGCGGTAGCTGCAGCGGCTGGGAGAGGCGCCCGTTGGGGAAGGCCATCGGGTGAAGTGCCCGCTGCAGAGGGGGCCGAACGGCGGTGCTGCTCCGGTCCATCGGACTGAGGGGGTGAAGCTGGCGCGCGGCTCACCTTGCCGCCGTAAATTCTGCTCCGTTGCCAGAGGGCATGAGCGGCGAGATCCGCGTTACACTACGCAAAGCGCGCCTCTGGGTCTGCGAGCCCCAGGTCCACATCTTCTGAGAGACTGCCCACCGCCATCCGCCCCAGAAGAGTGGATCGGACCTATTGCCCGCGGAGTGCCCGAATATCTGTGGGGCAGGGCCTTGGTCATCATCGTGGGAGAAGGGGCCTCAGTCTTCCTGGAATACCCCATAGACTTACTGCATTGTGACCGGGGGTTGGATCTCCTGCTCTCTTTCCCCCAGAAGGATAGGGGCTGAGGGTTATGACCAGGAGCGACTGCAATCCCTGTGGAATTTCCTAATCGACGCTGGGAGGGCAGCAAAGGGGAACGACTATCACCGCTGCCTCCACGGGGGGGCGCCGGCTGTGAGTGGTGACTCACCATAGACTTGTGCCAGAGGCCCTGAACACCTCGCCCCCCGCACCCCTTCCCTTGACCCTTGCCTCCTGGACTAAAACCCACGTGGGGAGCATATTGCTTTGGGGGGGACCGGACCTGAGTGTCTTTCCTCCCTGTCGCCTCAATAGACTTTTCAGGCCGCACCAGAAGACCCCTGCCCCAGACCAAGCTCTGACATGGGGAAAAGAGACCCGCCGCCGAGGCCGGCCAGACAAGAGACTATGGATAGCTATGCCACCACACGGTCGCAGGGGGAGACCCCCCTGCGACACTCGACACACGCACGGACAAGACCATAATCATGGAAGCGATCCAGGCCTCCAGGGCGGATATTCAGAGCTCCAGGATGGCACTAGAGACGAAAATAGGTGAGGTGGGCTCGGAGGTCCTTCTACTGCGTCAGGACTTCCGGAATCTAACAGAGAGGGTGACGGCCACTGAGACCAGGATTGGCGAGGCGGAGGATTCACTTACAGTTCTCCGGAAGGATATGGTGGAGTTGCAGGCATCCCACAGACAGCTGCCGTGGAGAGTGGATGATGCCGAAAATAGGGCGAGGCGCAACAACCTCCGTTTTGTGGGCTTTAGGGAAGGGATCGAAAAGACTGACGTGGCAGCTTTTCTCCGTGACTGGTTAACATCGACATTTCCACAAGCCCAATTTTCGAACTGCTTCATAATAGAAAGGGCGCACAGGGCTCTGCTCATGAAACCGCCGGAGGGGGCCCGGCCACGACCGATCATCACCCGCTTCCTTAAGTTTGCTGACAGAGATCTCATTCTGAGAGAGGCAAGAAAAAAGGGGGAGCTCAGACTGGAAAATACCAATATTATGATCTTCCCGGATTATAGGTAAGATGTGCAGAAACAACGACGGTCCTATGACTCAGTTCAGGCAAAACTCTGAGACCTACATATATCCTATATGCTGCTCTTTCCGGCAAAACTCAAGGTACTATACAAAGGCAGTTCGCTCTTTTTCAATCGCCCTGAAGAGGCCTGGCAGTGGCTGGAAGAATGCCCGATGCTCCGAGAAGCTGAGGAGGAGGGTCGCAGGATCCACTCTGAAATGGCGGCAGGCAACTTCCGGAGAAGCCCGCCAAAGGCACAGAGATCCCATATTCCGAGAATGAAACGACACTCACTCTCGCCGACAAACTCAAGGCAACCCGCGCCACTCAGGGGTGAACGTGACCGGAATGCGACCACGAGCAAGAATCCGGCACCGGGATCCAGATTCAGCAGCCTGGCTCATCCTACTGTCGAAGGGACGGTGGACACTGAAAATGACCATTTGTCGGACGTAGAGGAGTTGATTGACAGATCGCTCCACCCGCTGGTAGCTACGATCCGTGAGATGGAACAAGGAGCGACTGGAGGTGCAGATGACCGTGACATGGACACACAAGATTTGGTTATTTTAAAATACTGTGATTGCTCGCATTTTGGTATCGTATTTCATATTTTGACATTGCCCGACTGCTGGTGTATTCTAAGCGCTACACCACTGCTAAACGCTTTGTGTGCCCTACAGCGTTTATTGTTGTTCCTGCCATTTTGTTTGTTGTGCCCTCTTGACCGTCCCTCCACCTCGCTCCCGCCTCCCAGCTGCCCCTCCCACGCTCCACCCCCTCCACTATCCATTAAAGACAGATGAACCAACGCGCAGCGTCCACGCGCAGAGGTCGCGCCGAAGGTGCGCCAAAGGTAAGCCCGTCCACGCCTGGCCCGCGCCCAGCGCCAGACCCCCTGTCCCCCGCAAAACACACCCCTCCCGCATTACATACGACGCCGCTACCCTCTCTGCACTTAACACGGACGACCCCTTACCTGCTTCCAAGCCGCCCCAGGACACACCCATGGACCATTCACCTGTAATTCCTGCAATTTTGACTGCATCAGGACCCTCACCAAACCCACAAACACCAAACAGAATCCTGACAACAACCACCTGAAATGCATCCTGCTGAACACCCGCTCAGTCCACAGTCACGCCATTCGACTTTGGAATCTACTCAACACCACATCACCAGACGTCGCCTTTCTTACGGAAACATGGATGAACGCTTCATCCACGCCTGACATCGCCATAGCCATCCCTGACGGCTACAAGATTATCCATAAGGACCGTACCAACCAAATAGGAGGAGGCATCGCCATCGTCCATAAGAACACCATCCGCATCACTACCAGCTCAGACGACAACCTCGCAACCGCCGAACACCTCCACTTCCAGATTCACCTCGACCCCAAGACCACACTCAGAGGCACCCTCATCTACAGACCACCAGGACCCCGCACACAATTTAGCGAAGACATCACTGACTTCATCAGCCCACACGCCCTCCCCTCTGAGGACTACATTCTACTAGGCGACCTCAACTACCACCTGGAAAAGAACAGTGACAACAACACTACCACCCTTCTGGACAACCTCGCCAATCTCGGACTCAAACAACTTGTGGACACCCCCACACACTGGGCCGGACACACACTCGACCCAATCTTCACATCCAGCAAATACATCTCCTTCAATCACACAAATACTCTCCATTGGACGGACCACTGCTGCGTTCACTTCAACTACAAAAAGACTACGAACCACAACCACCCACAACCAATTCCCCGCAGAAACTGGAACAAAATCACCACCGACCAACTCTTCACATCGCTCCACTAACACCCCCCCTGCCCATTCATCAGACCCAAACCAAGCAGCCACCAATCTCGCACAATGGATCACCCACAGTGCTGATGAATTGGCACCCCTGAAAAACAACCCTACCAAACAAAATCACAAAAAAGCCCCCTGGTTCAATGATGAACTTAAGAAATCCAAGAAGACATGCCGATCCCTCGAGAAAACCTGGAAAAGAAACCCAACAACCGAAAACCTAGCCACGTTCAAAAACGCCACCCGCAAACACCATCAACTAATCCGTTCCACAAAAAAAATCAGCACTCAAGGACCGACTCGACAACAACGCCCACAGCAGCAAGGAACTGTTCAACATAGTTAAAGAATTCACCAACCCCTCATCCGGCACCAACGATATCACCCCTTCCCAAGACCTCTGCGACTCCATAGCCTCTTTCTTCCACAACAAAATCGCCGACATACACAACAGCTTCGTAAACTAATCCGGTGACCAGCCCACCCCACTCACCTCCGAACTAAATACCCCTCCTAACATCCTCTGCAATTGGAACCCAGTCACCACGGAGGACACCACCCGCCTGATGAACTCCATCCACTCAGGATCGCCAACCGACCCTTGTCCCCACCACATTTTCAACAAAGCAGACTCCATCATCGCTCCCCACCTTCGAGACGTCATCAACTGCTCCTTCAACTCCGCAACCTTCCCGGAAAGCTGGAAACACGCCAAACTCAGCGCCCTCTTGAAGAAACCCACAGCAGACCCCACCGAACTTAAAAACTACCGCCCTATCTCCCTCCTCCCTTTCCCTGCCAAAGTCATTGAGAAAGCTGTCAACCGTCAACTAGCCGCCTTCCTCGAATCCAACAAATCACTCGACCCATCTCAAACCGGATTCCCAGCCAAACACAGCACCGAGACCGCCCTCATCGCAGCTACAGACGACATCCGAAAATTACTGGAAAATGGAGAAACAGTTGCCCTCATCCTTCTTGACCTCTCCGCGGCTTTCGACACAGTCTGTCATAACATCCTTATACATCGTCTCAGCAACATTGGAATACAAGGAAAAGCACTGGACTGGATCGTCTCGTTCCTCGCCGGAAGAACGCAAAGAGTCTGCCTCCCCCCTTTCAGATCAGAGGCCACCGAAGTCATCTGCGGCGTACCACAAGGTTCTTCACTTAGTCTTACTCTTCAACGTCTACATGAGTCCCCTCGCATCCATCGCTCGACAACACAACCTCAACATCATCTCCTTCGCAGACGACACCCAGCTGATCCTCTCCCTCACCAAAGACCCAAACACAGCCAAAACCAATCTACACGAAGGGATGAAAGAAGTGACCGAATGGATGAGGAACAGCCGCCTAAAACTCAACTCGGATAAAACAGAAGTCCTCATATTAGGATCATCCCCCGCAGCCTGGGATAACTCATGGTGGCCTCCGGCCCTAGGAAGCGCCCCCACACCTACGGACCACGCACGTAATCTGGGCTTCATCCTAGACTCCTCCCTATCAATGACCAAACAAGTCAACGCCGTCTCTTCCTCATGCTTCAACATCCTACGTATGCTCAAAAAAGTCTTCCGTTGGATCCCCACCGAAACTAGAAAGACGGTTACCCACACACTGGTCACAAGCCGACTAGATTACGGAAACACCCTGTATGCCGGAACCACAGCCAAACTACAGAAAAAACTCCAACGTATCCAAAACGCCTCAGCCAGACTCATTCTAGATGTCCCCCGCAGAGCTCACATCTCTAATCACCTGAAAGACCTCCACTGGCTTTCCGTCAACAAGAGAATAACGTTCCGTCTCATCACCCATGCACACAAAGCCCTATACAATCTAGGACCCGAATGCCTCAACACGCGTCTTTCGTTTTACACCCCCATTTGTAATACCACACTCCTGAGGCGGAAAGCCGGGAGATTGCTACTTTTAAAATTGTGTTTTTGGTTGCATTGTATTTTAAATCCACTTACCCCTTCACTCATTTCGCTTTTGACAAGCGGGCTTTTCGCTGCTCTCAGCAGGCGTGGAACGCTGTTACAGCGCCCCGCTCAGCCCACAGGCCACGCCCTCTTCGGAGGCCACGCCCACCGCCCATCTGCTCACCCTCCCGTAAATATGTGCTTTCCCCGGAAGCGCAGCCGACGAGTGCAGCGGGCGCGACGTTTGCGCGCCGAAGGCGCGCCTAAGGAAAGCCCGTCTGCGCCCGTCCGCGGCCGACCGAGGCTAGAGGCTGGTCACTCTGCCTCTCTCATTCAATACTCTCGCTCACAGCTGACCGATCTCCAAGGCAAGTGGCCATTAGAGGACACCACTTTAGCCCGAATCACCAGGCTTGGCCTCTTTACTCCTCAAGCCCTCTCCTACACTCGCTCCTCGCCCCTGCCTCGGACTGGTCGCCCCTCGGTCCCGCCTCTCACAGGCCCCTCCCCTACTGATGTATCTGCAATGTATCTCAACACTAGATCGGCAGTCAAACATCAGCTCGACCTTTTTATGTTACTGGAGTCCCATAAACCCGACCTGTTATTTCTTACTGAGACTTGGTTCTCGGACAGCTCTCTCCCCTCACTACTGGCAATACTCCCCCCATCTTATTATGCTCTCCGAGCTGATAGCTCTTCTGGAAAGCCAGGTGGAGGTGTTGCCCTGATTGCCCGCAAAGAACTCACTTTTCAATCCTTAGCCTTTTCTTCCTTGGGTTCATCAGACTGCTTAGTAGCCCGCTCACTTTCCCTGACCCCCCCGCTCACGTGTGTCCTTATCTATCGACCCCCGTCTTCCCCTCAATCGTTTCTTCCAAATTTTCAAGATCTGATGGCTACCTTGGCAGTCAAAACCTCTTCCATCGTTGTTCTTGGGGATTTCAACTTTTGGCCCTCTGACCCCGCTGAGTGTGCAACTTCCAAGGAGTTTTCAGATTCACTTCGCTCTCTTAACCTCACTTCTGCTGTTCATGCCCCTACTCACAGTTTGGGCCACATCCTCGACCAAATTTGGTACCGAGATTGCCCGGTCATTTCATTATCCATCTCTCCCTGTGCTTGGTCTGATCACTTTCTGATCACCTTTTCTTTATCCCTCCTCTTACTCTCCAAGCCCCCCCCCGCCAAAAACGCCTGGGCACGATCATGGAACCGCGTAGACGTAGCGGCCTTGTCTGCCACACTATCCACGTCCAGCCCCGATCTTTCAGGGCTGCCATCCTCTGGACAAGCGGAATCCATCAACGGCTGGCTGCGGGCTGGCTGCGACTCAATCGCCCCTTTAAAGCGCATCTCGTCTAAGCGCTCCAAAGATGCTAACCGTTGGTTTTCCGATGATTTGAAGACTCAAAAACTTAATCTCCGCCAAGCGGAACGCCTTTGGCGGCGGGATTATTGTCCTACTTTAAGAAACCGATATATCACTCTCCTAGCCCAATACAAGAAATCTATTTTGGAAACTAAGAAGGCCTATTTCTCATCTAAAATTCAGCTTGCGGAGAACCGACCTAGAGAAATATTTTCCATCGTTCAAGATCTTGCCTGTTCTGATAGGGCCTCACTTAAACAGTCTCCTTCGCAACCACTTTGCGATTCTCTTAATTCCTTTTTTCTTGATAAAATTAGCACGATCAAAGCTAAGATTCCCCCTCCATCCCCCTCCTTCACCAGCCCTTGCTGTCCTCCAGTCGCAGCACGTCTTGACTCGATTCCCCTCCTCACGACTGATTCTTTCTTCTCCATTCTTCCGCTGGTCAAGTCCGGCTCCCCTCTGGATCCCTGCCCTACTTACATCCTGAAACAGATCTATTCCTTCTGCCCTTCACCACCCCTCACGTTTCTTAACAGTTCGCTATCCCAGGGTATTGTCACTCCATCACTTAAATCGGCGGTGATTGTACCTATTTTAAAAAAACCTGGTGCGGACTCTTCTGATCCAGCCAACTACCGCCCTATCTCTCTCCTGCCTTTCCTGGCAAAGGTACTGTAACGCCATGTTGTTAGAACTCTGAGTTCATTTGTGGAAAGGAACAGTGTCTTTGCTCATAGGCAGGCTGGATTCCGCCCTGCACACTCTACAGAGTCAGTGATAATATCTGTCCTGGACAACCTCCGGGAGGGCATGGATACTAGTCAGCCCCAGGCCCTGGTCCTCCTTGATCTCTCCGCCCCGTTCGACACGGTGGACCATGCCATCTTACTTTCACGTGTCGAGGCGGCGGGAATCGGAAGGTCGGCCCTGCTGTGGCTATCCTCCTTCTTGAGTGGTCGCACTCAAGCAGTTCGCTTGGGTGAGTACTCAGCTGACTTTCGCCCAGTCCAGTGCGGGGTCCCCCAAGGATCCTCTTTGTCTCCACTGTTATTCAACCTTTACATTGTCCCCCTTATTTTTGCTTTACAGCAGCTGGAGGTCTCTATCTACAACTATGCAGATGATCTCCAGCTTATCTTCTCTCTTTCTTCTTCCCCCGTGTCAATATCTAATTTTCAGTTTATCATGACTTTTATCCAGGACTGGATGAACTTCAACCACCTGAAACTCAATCCCGACAAAACGGAATTGGTGTTGACGGGTGGTTGTTCCAGTCCTTGGTCCTCTTCCTTCTGGCCCGTTTCTTTAGGTTCCCCACCCACTCCCGTTCCCTCTGTCAAGACCCTTGGGTTCAAACTCAATAATCAACTTTCCCCCCACTCTCAAGTTAGTGCGGTCGTCTCCTCAGCCTTCCTCTCCCTCCGGACAATCCGCAAAGTCTCCCGTTTTTTTTCCCCATCCGCCCTCAAACTAATACTTCTGGCGATGGTGACGTCTCGCTTGGACTACGGCAATGCCCTCTATCATGGCATGCCAGCGTACCTCGTGAGGTGCCTCCAACTGGTTCAAAACCAGGCGGCTCGTCTGGTATTCAATCTACCCAAATCACAACATGTCACGCCCCTTCTCAAATCTTTACACTGGCTCCCTGTCTGGCAACATGCCCTATTAAAGCTTGGCTGCATCATCTTCAAAGCCTGGTCCGGTTCTGCCCCGTCTTTCATTAGCACGGCTATTCACGACTACACCCCGTCTAGAGAATTGCGCTCTGCTACTCATCAACTTCTCACTGTCCCTCGCTTCAAACGAAAAAAATGGGGAGGCTCCAAATTCTCTACCACGGCCCCTGCCTTTTGGAACTCTCTCCCATTTCATCTGAGATCCTGTTCCCAGTACCCCCTTTTTCGCAAAGATCTCAAAACTTTCCTTTTCACCCAAGCCTTCCCTTCCTAATCTTCCCTTGTCCCCCAGTCTTTCTGTCCCTTGAGTAGTAGTATTACATAGCTCCAAGAAACCGCCTGGTGTACGCGCGCTCTAGAAATATTTTTAAACTCATTTTTTTTAAACTCAAACCCCCACCCGCAAACTTCGATCATCCAATCAAGCCCTCGCCGCAATACCACGCATCCACAGGTCCACCATGGGGGGAAGATCCTTCTCTTACCTAGCGGCCAAAACCTGGAACTCCCTCCCCACCCACCTCCGCCTTACTCAAAACCACCTCTCTTTCAGGAAACAACTCAAAACCTGGATTTTTGATAAGTAATTTCCAAGCGCCTCGAGACCCTATGGGTGAGTAGTGCGCTATATAAATGCCAAACTTGAACTTGAACTTTTATTCGTGAAGAATTATGGCACGGATATCCGGGACGGCAGTGCACCGATGCCGAGGACACGCAAGTTACACCCACTACCCTCTGAATATACCCTGACATTATTGTTACTTGTTTGCCTAGTTACCGCCTCTAGGGGCACGCAGGGCTTGGGATCCCCGTACTGTCGTTAAGTGGACAGTCAAGCCGGGGACAACAATGGATGAAGCCCTGGTGTTAGGTTAATTGGGAGGGTTAGTGGGAGGGCGACAGACCTTCACCGCCTGGAAGTCCTGTGCTTTGCTGGTTATGAGTATGGGATGGACGGGAGGAGAAGGTGGGGAGGGGGTGGGGGGGTTTTGGGGCGTTCAAACAGTTTGGTGGGGAAGTTGTTGGGAGAGGGGGGGAAACAGTTGATTACATACAGTCATGCATATGGTTGCGCCGTTCTACACTCATACACCAGGAACCACCCACATTACTGCGCTGATACCTCAGAATGGCAAGTACATTAGGACCACACTCTACTGACCAATATAGCCTCAGCGTCCTGTCTTGGAATGTGAACGGCCTAGGTAATAAGATTAAAAGAGGGTTGGTCAATGCTTACTTCAAAAGAATAGGACCAGATGTAATTTTCTTACAAGAGACGCACCTGAAGGGATCTAATTGCTCCTTCTTAGCCAGGGGACGTTATAAAGTACTGGCACACGCGGGATACACCACGGATTCCAGGGGGTTGCCATAATTCTAAAGAACACCTCCCCATTCCGCATTACCCGCACTTGGGACGATCCACAAGGGACCTGTATAGGGGTTCAGGGGACATGGCGCAGACGCACGTACACGTTAATATCGGTATACGCACCCCCCAAACTCCAGGCTAACGCACTTAAAACACTGGCCAACATACTCCTCGAATCAGCAGACACTATTCAGTTGGTGGGCGGAGACTTTAACGATGTTATGGATAGGGCGGAAGACCGTTCTGGGGCGCCACCTCCCAGAGGTACTCAGACCCCACTGGCCCAGCTGATTAACACCATAGGCCTTACTGATGTTTGGAGATGGTTGCACCCAGGCCAACTGACATACTCCTTCTACTCAGCCTCACACAAGGTGTTCTCCCGGCTGGACTACATTTTTATGTCCAGACAGGACTTGACCCCGACACTACCGCAGAATACAAGGCGAGAGGAATCTCGGACCACTCGCCGCTATTCGTGCGAGTGGGACAGAAACGTCGGCCGACAGGGACCTCCTTGCGGTTCGACGCATGGAACCTTAAAAACCCAACTGTCCTAAAGGGAATGCGAGCTGATCTACGAGTCTATTTAGCCGACAACGAGGGGTCGTGGACTCGGGGGTAACCCTCTGGGAAGCCTTAAAACCAGTCATGAGAGACAGGATAATGAGTAGACTAAGCGAGGAACGGACAAAACTCCAGGGTAGGGTAGCGGAGATGGAAAGGACTATACTAGACCTAGAGAGAGAGCACCTAACTACGAAATCCCCCACTGTCTTGCGGAAATTGATAGACGCACAGCGTCACTATAGGGACCTGGTGACTGACGAGGCTAAGACTCAGAACTTGGCCACCCTCCATCGTCTATATGACGTGGGGGATAAATCGGGTAGGCTACTGGCATGGCTCAGCAGGAAGGAACGGGCAGCACGCAGGATAGAGCAAGTGAGGGCAGTGGACGCATCGCTGATGCCTTCGCTACCCATTATGAGTGCTTCTACACCGCCAGAGACTTGGGTTCCTGCGACGTTGCTCGTCAATATATGAGCCAGACTGAGGTGCCCTCGCTAGACCCGGTGGCGCTTAAGACACTGGAGGCCGACATCACAATTGAAGATATCTCTTTGGCCATTGCTAGACTAAGATCTGGGAAGACTCCGGGGCCCAATGGCTTCCCGGCAGAATTCTTCAAGTGCACGATGGACATCCTGGCTCCACATCTAAGAAATCTTTTCTTGCAAGCATATCAGGATGGGAAGCTCCCCACTGACCTGTCCACGACAATCATTGTTCCGATTTATAAAGAGGGAAAACCGCAAGAGGATTGTGCGTCATACAGACCCATCTCTCTCCTGAACACCGAGGTGAAACTCCTTGCGACAGTCCTGGCGGTGCGGCTGCGGTCGGTGATACCTGACTTGATACATTTAGACCAGACCGGCTTTCTACCCGACAGGGCCACTAAATTCAACCTTAGACGCACGCACAATTGGCTGTAAGAGGCAGGGATGTGGAAATTTTCCAAAAATCTACTTGGCCAGGGGACAAAATCTTACAGAAATCTACTTGTCCTGGGAATGTAACAGCTTGCCCCGCCTATTCCATTAATTACTAAGGGAGGTCTGCACGAAGAGAACCTGTACTGCAATCAGTGCAACATACTATGCAATACACATTTCAAGTGCAAGTCCAATTATGCAGTGCATGGTTATGCACTCTTAAATGCATCTGTTGTAGTGGGTGGTTGTACAGCATGCATGCAGATGTGTCAGTGTGTACTGCACCTAATTATCAACTAATTTGCATGTAACACATTTTCATGTGAAGAGAAATAGTACCTAAAGGCAGATTGCAGACTGGTAACTGACTACATTTCTTGAAGTGTTTTTGGCACAGACAAGACTTTGTCGAAATGTGAACCGGTAGAACAGAAGGGTGTTCATCATAGGGCGAACTCATAGCTGTCCAACTTCAGATGTGATGCTCAGATAAACTTGTGAATGGAAATAACTGCACTTATTGGCAGCGCTTATGAACGGTTCATGGGGCAGCAAAATCACGTAGCAGATGTGCTGTGGCTCACTGAGGTAGTATCCACATGTACAAATACACAAGAGGCAGTAATAGGCTGTTACATCAATCTCTCCTTTTTTCACTTCTGGTCAGGTGTAGTGTGTTTATATTATTGTGCACTCACCGCTCCATCTCTACATTCTTATCCCACACAAAGGGCAAGTGCAGCACTGGCAGGAGGATTACAGGGTTCTCTCTTGCATATAGCAATGGCAGCAGCTGAGTAAGCTACCCTAACATGAAAAAGTGCAGCTCACAAATTGATCAAGTTTGTCTCTCTCCGATAAGTAGGAAATGTACCAGCAGTGAAATCTTTATACTCACAGAGCTGGAAAGCAAGCGTTAGACTCACAGCGAAGAGAAGGAGTGTTATGTTGAAAAGACAGTAAATCTAGAAGTGCAGAGCTGAGCATCGAGACAGAGGCTAGTGGGTAACTGCAACCACTCAAAAGTCATGTCACACCTAGCAAAGACGCCTTGGCTCAGTCACAGTAGAGTTAGAAATACCGTCCTGACCTCCTGGATAGTCAAATGCCATCTCGTGAATGAAGTTGGTTTATTCTTCAGCGGCTTTAGATAAAATAATAGCTCAACAAACACCCAAAAGCGCCACTACTTTATTTTACTTTCCTCTCGTGATATATCGGGTCTGGTGGCTTAGTGAACTAATGCGTCCACTGTAGGGCTCTGTGTTTGACCTATGGTCACAGATTCAAATCCTGCTGGGTCCACTCAGCCTTTCATCCTTCTGAGGTCGACAAAATGAGTGCCATTGAGTTGGGTAACAATATAAACATCTGTTATTCAGCGCCAAGATAACCTTCTGGGTGAACATGCGCTTTAAAAGTGCATGTTAGTTTATCAAGCCATGACACAGGCCTGAACACTGAAGCACATTCCCTGTACCTCTTGCACTGATCATGGTAAAGAAGGATTTCAGGATTCTTTCCTTTCACCTTTAAAACTGGGAAAGTAACGCTTCGGAATTTGCTTTATCTGTAAAAGGGAAGCACCTTCTTGTCATGTGAGCCTGGTGTGGACATTTATTTTTTGCAGTTTTTTTTATATAGCGCGATCACGACCCAAAGGTATTGGAGTCCTTCTCATGAGCACCAGTTACATTACACAAGGGCATGTTCATTCCTTTTTAGACGTCATCTGATCGGGGTTTGACCCATACAAGTCAAACAGTTAAGCAAGTAATGAGGTGCGAGAAACATCTTAGGAGGGCGTTTTGAGGAGGAAGAGGCGGGGCCGAGGCGCTTGCAGCACTTGGCTGCAGGCAGCACTCAAGATCCTCACAAGCCAAGCAGTTTTTTCAAAATGTGGTTAAACAGACACATGTTCCCAAAAATAGGAGGAAAGAGAGCATAGAACATGGGCCCCGGAGGGAAAAATAAGGCGAGGGGGAGAGAACGAGACCGATAGTGTTAACTCATGTCACATTGTGTGCAATGTGAGAAGCACACTCTATTAGCCCACCAATGAATGAGGGTCTCAGATATGTGACTGATTTGGGACAATGGAATCTCAACATCTTTTCGTCTTTACATATATTATGTAACCGCATACAGGATTCACTGTTCATAACCTCAATTCTCATCCAGGCTAAAAGTAGACGACTTCGAACAGGAACTTTGCAGATAATGTATTATTGCAGCTTCTGTCCGAAAGGAAATAATATAAATCACCCATCTGCCTCACCACTTTTAAAATCCACCAGCTGTTATGGGCAATACGAGGTTAAACAAACATATTGCTCATTTGCTCTAATGCTACCGTTTGTTGAAGCTGAGATACTGATCATGGGAATTTCAAATGTTTACTAACGGGTACAATTCTTTAACCCCGCATTTAGTATAATATGAGCCGTTGCATAGTGGAGCTCCACTTAAATGACCGTCCGCTCCAAACCCCAAATTAGCGCGCTTTGTTTTCTCTTGTGGAATCAGAACTGAGCACTAGCGAAATGCAGTTTTTTTTTTTTTACCGCAATGCATTGAGCTCTCAGCAGTATGTTTGCCTCTCTTCTTCCCTTCTTGAAGCAGAGAGGATAAAGTTAATTGTACTCCTATGTCCCGCCCCCTGGTGCCGCAAGCTCACTTGGCATTAATCTCGTAACATTAATGCCACCCTTTCTCCTCACCTGTGTCTCAGGTCGAGCCACCAGCAGCATGATATTACTGCGACCCTTTTGTATTAAATTTGAGACCGCTTCCTCGTGCTTCTTCATGTGCACTCCATTAAGCTTGAGATAGCAATACACCCGATTGCAGCGAATGCCGCTTTTTTAGACTGACGTTTGTCACCCAGCCATTCACTGGCTAGAGCCCAGTCATGGGCTGACAGCCAATCACAGGGCTCAAAAGCGTCTCTGGCTCGCGGTCAGGCTTTATGATTGGCTGCGAGTTCCGGAGAGCCCACAGCCTGTATTATGTATGCGGTTTAATGTCTACTTGTCCGTAGGACATAATAGACATTAAATCTTCTTGCCCGTGGTAAAAAACAACATGGCTCGGGCGTCGGGCGATATGATTCCCCCACCCCATAAGAGGTAAAAGACAGGGACTCCCTACACTGGTTTTTCTCCCTCGATGCGGAGAAGGCCTTTGATGCGGTTCATTGGCCATTTTTGGAAGGGGTACCAGGAAAAATTCGGCTTTGGCCCTAAATTTCAGATGTGGGTTTGACTCCTCTACACTGCGCCACGAGCCAGAGTACGGGTTAATGGTGGCCTGTCTCGGGAATTCCAGATCCAGAGAGGGACTCGTCAGGGATGCCCCCTGTCGCCTCTCTTATTTACATTTACCATCGAAATCCTGGCGGCCTGGATTCGACAGAACCCCACAATTAGCGGGTTTAAAATATCGGACACGGATCTGGCCCAGGAGAAGTTGTCCCTTTACGCGGACGATGTACTCCTATACATCACTAACCCGGTGACAACCATCCCGGAACTCTTTCTCGAACTGGAAACATATGGCCAACACTCTGGATATACAATAAATTGGAACAAATCAATTCTGTACGACCCTGGGGGCGGTTGCCACTGGACAACATTGCCACAACAATTAATCACTACTACTGACGGCTTCCAATACTTAGGGATTTATATCACCCTTGATAAGACACTATCGCTACAGAAAAATATAGAATGGGTCTCGCTAAACACTACCGCAGATATGGAGAGGTGGAAAGGCCTGCCACTTATACTCTTAGGTTGAGCGGCCATGTATAAAAGGATTGTTCTTCCCAAATACATATACGCCCTACAAAATGAATATTATCCCCTCCCGGAGGCGCTACTGCGTAAAATCCACTCAGACCTTCGGACTTTTCTCTGGTTGTGAAAGCAACCTAGAATAGCATTGACTACGCTCCAAAGGCACCAGTATAGCGGCGGATTCTCGCTTCCGAACCTAGAGGCCTATTATTGGGCAGAACACATGATCCCAATCAATGACTGGTTACACACATCGGCGGACCATCCCACTTATACGTTAGAACGACATACATTGTCCTCCCACAATTTATTGCACTATCTATATGGAGGCCCCACAAACCGATCACTTCTTCCGGCTACTCTGATAACATTACACGCCTGGAAGAAGGCCATGAAACGTACGAGATGGGCTAGAACTCCCACCCGACAGACACCACTGTGGCATTGTGTATGGCTACATGAACTACACAAACTGAGGGGTTTCAAAAGATGGGACGACATCAGAATCTCCACTGTTGGCGATGTGATAGCTAAAGGGGACCTGAAGTCCTTCCAGGCTCTGAGAGCCGAATTTGGACTCCAACACTCACAGATTTTTAAATATACCCAGTTCCGCCATGCCTGGAAGGCACAAAATGTACACCTGTTGGGATTATCAGAATATGCACCATTGGAGGGGAGACTCTTACAGGAACAGATTCAAGGGAAAGCTGTCTCACTCACCTACAAAACATTAACCAACAACATGCTGGGGGACCTAGCGAAGCTTAGAAGTACCTGGGAGAGTGAGGTAGGGGCATTTGAGGACCTAGATTGGGAAATGGTGTTCATGCATCCCAGAGATGTGGCGATAAAGTGCAGACTCCGCCTCATACAATACAATGTGCTGCACAGAACCTATTACGACAGGGTTCGTCTCTATAAGATGGGGAAAATAGAGAATGACAGATGTCTTAGATATCACAGGGCGGGCGGAGATTTTTATCATGTATTATGGTCATGTGAGGTGATTCAAACTTATTGGACCCGCATTTTCTCAGAACTACAGGAGATATTGGAGGTATCAATTGCACAGGAGCCCAAGCTGGCTTTACTGGGGATGTCTAATGACGTGGATCTGCTGCGCCCCCTCACGATATTTCTGGTTTTAGCCTTGGTAGTGGCAAAAAGAGACATAGCGAAACGGTGGGGGTCTCCGGTTCCCCCGGACTTGCAAGACTGGAGAACTGGGATGGACCTGTACATGGCAGCAGAGAGGGTGACCTACAAATCCAGGGGATGCGCTAAGAAGTTCCGAAGGATTTGGTCCAGATGGAGACGTTATCATGGGCTCGATGGAGGGCTTGGGAATGGCTGAACCTATTCTTAACTTACTGGTTCCAGTGGGTGCTGCCGGGAGGGACGGGGAGATGCATTTGAGAGCAGCTTACCCTTCGATCAACCTTCTTTTTCAACTGTATAAAATGATGCATACCAACTGCTCAATATTGTGGGGAGGAGGGCCAGGGAATAGAGGGATGAACGTTACCAAATGTATGACTGTACTGTTGAGCTTTACTCAAAATGCAAATAAAAATGTTAAAACATTTTTTTTTAAAAGATTGCGTATGTTTTCGCGAGTTTGTAATTTTCTTTTAGCTAACATGTCTGTTTGCAATGATCTCAAAATCTCTGTGTGTTTCTGAGTCCAATTGATTTGTTTGAAATCTGGTCTTATCAATTCATAGAGGGGTTTAACCCTCTCTGCATAATTTAGAATGTATGTTCTTCCAAAATTCAGGAAACCTAGTATTGATTGTAAATTCTTCAGCGTTTTTGGTGCTTGGAGTACAGCACATTTAACTAAGAAATTGTCTGCCAGGCTCTTGCCTTCACTTGATAATTCATATCCTAAAAATAGGACAGTTAGATGGGCAATTCGTGACTTTTTAAAGTTGAATTTGTAACCCTCTGATGCGAAACCAAGACTTACTACTCCTGACCGAAACCTGGTACTGTGATTCCTCCCTCCCTGTTCTCCTGGCCACCTTACCCCCCTCCTATGTGGCCTTACGTGCCGACCGCCCAGCAGGCAGGGCTGGCGGTGGGGTCGCCTTAATTGCTCGGTCGGAATTGAATTTCCAATCACTTCCCTTTCCCCCCATCCCCCCTGTTGACTTTTTGTTAGTCCGCTCTCTTTTATCCTCCCCGCCCATTACTTGTCTTTTAATGTATCGCCCTCCTCAGCCTTCGCCCTCGTTCCTACCGGCATTTCAAGACCTGGTGTCCAACCTGGTGATCAACTACGCCTCGGTCTTGGTGCTGGGAGACTTTAATTACTGGCCCTCAGACCCACATGAGTGTACGTCCTCAAAAGAATTTACAGAATCTCTCCTGTCCCTCAACTTCACACCGCATATAACTGTTCCCACTCACTCCCATGGGCATATACTCGACCAGGTCTGGTCTCTCAATCTCCCAGTGGCTTCGGCGGCAGTCTCTCCCTGCCCCTGGTCCGACCATGCCCTCATCTCCCTCTCCATTCCCCGTAATCCGGTATTGAAAACCCGCATGCCAAAAATACCTGGGCGCGGAACTGGAACAGACTGGATCTCCCCTCCCTGACCTCTCTGCTTTGTAACTCCTCTCCCACCCTCCCTGGCTTATCTTCTACCTCCCAAGCCAAGGCCATAAACACCTGGTTGGCTGGTGGCTGTGACTCAATGGCTCCCCTACGTCGCATTTCCATCCGTCGACCCAAGGATTCTAACAGATGGTTTAACGACCACCTGAAAGAGCTTAAATTGAGCACCCGACGGGCGGAGAGGCAATGGAGGAAAAATTACTGTCCTTTATCAAAAACTCACTTCCTCACATCACTGGCCAAATATAAAACAGCAATCCTTGCCGCAAAAACCACCCATTTTTCTGCTAAAATAGCGTCTGCTGAAAATAAACCCAGGGAAATCTTTGGCATAGTGAATGACCTGGCATTCTCAGATCGAACCTCACCCCAAATCCCTCCCTCCCAGCTTCTTTGTGATCAACTTAACACCTACTTCCTGGATAAAATCGTTACCATCAAGGCCAATATTCCACCACCTTCACCGGCATTTGTTGATCCTTCCCCCCCCACCGTTCAATGCTTTCTCACCTCCATCCCCCCCCTTACTCAGGAATCATTTCTGGAGATTCTCCCCAGAGTGAAGTCCGGGTCCCCGGCGGATGTCTGTCCGGCACGTATCCTGCAGCAAATTTACTACTGCTGTTTTGAACCCCCCATCGTCTTCCTTAACAGCTCCTTAGCACAGGGTGTAGTGACCCCTGCGCTAAAGTCAGCCACGATAGTACCCATCTTGAAGAAACCTGGCGCGGACCCTTCCATCTCGGCCAACTATCGCCCCATCTCCCTGTTGCCCTTTTTGGGCAAGGTGATGGAACGCCACGTCACTGCGGTACTGAGCGCCCATATTGAGACCAATGGGGGGCTGGCATCTCGCCAGGCCGGTTTCCGTCCCAGACATTCGACCGAATCGGTTGTGGTCTCAGTCCTAGATAACCTCAGAAAGGGCATGGATGATAACAAACACCAGGCACTGGTCCTCCTTGACCTGTCCGCCGCCTTTGACACGGTGGACCATACCATCTTACTGTCCGGTGTCAGGGCGGCTGGAATCGGGGGATCAGCCCTGGTTTGGCTCTCCTCCTTTCTAAGGGACCGCACCCAGGCAGTGCGGCTAGGCAACTTCTCTTCCACTCCCCTCCCTGTCACTTGCGGTGTTCCCCAGGGATCCTCTCTTTCTCCCCTACTTTTCAATCTCTATATCTTTCCTCTTATTTTCGCGCTCCAGCAGCTGGAGGTCACCGTGTACAATTATGCGGATGATCTCCAGCTCATCTTTGATCTGTCCTCTTCTCCCCTCTCTATCTCTAACTTCCAGTCTACCATGACATTCATCAGGGACTGGATGAACCACAACCATCTTAAGTTGAACCCGGATAAAACCGAGTTGGTTCTCACCGGTGGTTCATCCAGCCCCTGGAACTCTCTCTTCTGGCCCCCTTCTCTTGGGCCCGCACCTTCCCCCTCATCCACGGTCAAAACACTGGGTGTTAAAATGAACCACCAGCTCACTCTCCACTCACAAATCAGTTCCGTGGTCTCCTCTTGTTTTCTCACCCTCCGCACCATCCGCTCTGTTTCCCGCTTTTTCTCCCCTCAGGCACTCAAGATTATCATGGCCGCCCTGGTGATATCAAGGCTGGATTATGCCAACGCCCTCTATCATGGCATCCCAGCTTACAGTCTGCGTAGACTTCAGTCGATCCAGAACCAGGCGGCCCGGCTGGTTTACGGCCTCCCACGCTACCACCATTCCACCCCCCTTCTTAGGGAGCTTCACTGGCTTCCTATAAAAGAACGTTCCCTTTTTAAGATTGGCTGCATGGTCTTTCAGGCCGGTCAGGGCACTGCCCCCGTTTTTATCTCTTCCTTAATAAAACCCTATGTTCCCTCAAGAGAGCTCCAGTCTTCCTCTAAGTCCCTTCTTCAGACCCCCCGCTTTACACGTAAAAAGTGGGGTGGGGCAAACTTCTCCACTTTGGCCCCAATATTTTGGAACTCCCTCCCTGACCATTTTCGTTCTGCTACCCAGTACCTCTCCTTTCGTAAGGATCTAAAAACCTTCCTCTTCAATCAGGCTTTCCCCGCTTAGATCCTCATTCCTATCACTCTTGTCTTCTCCCTCAGTTGCCAATCCTGCTCACTAGCGCCAAGAAACCGCATGGTGTACGTTGCGCTTTAGAAATGTTTTAAATTAGAAATTATGGTGTTCACTCTTTTTAAGTGAGTCTCCAGGTCATCATCTGTGAGATAGATGTCATCGACATGGGATAATGCCTCATCATTATATATTTGTAGTAACTCTGTTACCCTTGCTGAAAATAATCCTGGTCTATTCTTGAATCCCTGTGGGAGTCGGCAAAATTGTTTTTGCGATCCATTATTGAGAAAGCGGTCAAATACCTGCTTTCAGGTGCAATGTTTTGACAGAAGAATCCATTCGAGATATCTAATGTCGTTTTATATTTTTTGCGCACAATGTTATTCATTAGTGCTGCACTATGTGAGTTTTGTACTGCAAATGTTTTACAACAGGAGTTAAGGTGTCTGTAGTCCAAAACGAGACGATATGAATCGTCTGGCTTGGAGACAGGAAACAAAGGATTGTTCATTTGAGAGGTGCATGTTTTGATCACCCCTTGATATTCAAGTTGATCTAAGATCTTCCTGACTTGCTATTTAGCTTCTTGTTTAACTGGGTACTGCCTTTGTGCAGTGGGCTGATTTTTTAACTGGATTTTGTGGTGAAGAGCATCCTCATCCTATCCTACATGATTTTTGTATAAAGCAGGAGCTTGGGCCACTGCCCATTTTCTTGCCAATGTGTATTTTTTATGAATCGGAATATGATTTGAGAAGGCAGGCATAATCATTTCTTCGCCATGAGGGCACTCCCCGACAAACTCTGGTGGCCAGTCTTTCTCAGCTAACAGGATGTCATAGCCTTTATAAACTTTTTCCCAAAAGAGACCTTTTATTTTCCTAGTTTTATCTCCCTCTATACGTAATGTTATTTCATATAGTTTATGGGGCACACTAACTCGTGTGTCTGCAGTTTCCACCTGAATGTATTCATTCTTGTCCACTGTCTCCAGAAGATTCATCAGGGTATATATAGCGTTTTCGTTTCATCCCTTTTCCCCGTGGTTCGTTCTCAGATTTGACAACTGTGAATTTAGAAGGGAACCAAATCTGGCTGGACAGGCAGGGAAGAGGGGGAGGGGGCTGGGGGGGGGGTGTGAAACCGGTCTCTGTTATTGGGTGTGTATCGATTGCATCCAACAGTGAAAGATGAGTCTGTGTGAGCGCAGAGTGAGTACTAGTAGTGTGGTTGTTTGAGTACACTGGATGAGCTGTATGCCCTCATGAGTTAGGGTTGAGTGGTGTGAATACACTGGATGAGTGGTGTGCCCCTCTCAGTGCAGGGTGAGCAGTCTACTTTTGTGAATGTTGGGAGAGCAAAATAGTGTGCATCTTGAGTGCAGTGCAGTGAGTGGTGTCTGTGTGAATGCATGTTGAGCTGTGTGAGTTCAGGGTGAGTGATGTGGGTGGGTGAATGCAGGCTTAATGATATGTCAGGGAAGGGTGAGTAATGGGTCTATGAGTGCAGGGTGAGTAGTGTGCCTATGTGAATACAGGGAGAGTGATGTATCAGTGCAAGTGCAACGAGACTTGTCTGGCTACTCCCAGAGATGTGTTTGGCAAGCCACCACTTTCTCAAATGTGCTTGAAAATGCACCATTTGCCCACTCTTTTAAAAACAAATTCTAGGGAAAGAACCACCCCAACCCCTTGTAGTTGGTTCGGGCTGGCTCGCTACGCTTGGCGCTTGCTCTCCATAGCGCAGTATATACGCCTCACCACTTTCAAATGTCACCAGCCGCCACTGCTGTAGAGAAGTACTCGAAAGCCAGAAATGGGAAACTATACATGGCCTTCATGGACCTAACATCAGTCTTTGACTGTGTGTCACATTCTAGGCTATGGTCCATGATGGAGGACATGGGTATAGACCCACCGATTATTGGGTTCATCCGCCAGCTGTATGCCAGTGCCGCTGCCTGTGTAAGGTATGGTAGAAAGGGGGAGTGCACACATCATTTTAAAATTGAAAAGGGAGTTAAACATGGGTGTGTGCTTGCCCCATTCCTTTTTTCAATCAATACAAACGGAGTCGAATCCTCCCTGTCTGCTCTCTCTTTGGACGTGCCCAAATTTGATCAAAACCCGCTCCCGATTTTGGCATACGCCGATGATTTAGTGCTGATGACAAGAGCGGTCCTGGCCCTACAAAAACTAATTAAAGCTTACGCCATCTTTGTGACTTCCCTTGACCTAAAAGTAAATTAAACACAATCTTTCATACTTGTAGCCGGAGTGGCCAGAGGAGAGACACTGCCACAATCCCAGATGGCCAGCAATGAAATTAAGGTGGTGGATTCCTTTTCATACTTAGGAGTGCTCTTTGATAAGGACCATTCTTGGTCCAAACTAGTAAAATCAAGATTTGCAAAAAAATTGGGTGGAAGCTCACTGGACGTAACAAAAAATATTTACCAAGCCAAAATAAAATCAGCCACAACATATGGAGCAGGCGTGTGGGGGATGGCCAATACTGGTATGTTACAGCAAATGGAAGACTCCTTTTAAAAAAAACATGTGTCTCTACACCAATCGGCTTCAAATTATATTCTACATCTCGAATTAGGGTTCCCCTTTCTGAGCAACACCATAAGAATGGCCCGGTCCTCTTGTGGCTATCCAAAGAACTACGGTAGATTTGACACAGACCATTATAAGAGAATGCTGCAACCTAGATTATTACTAAAGAATTGGATGACTAAATCATGTAGAAACTGTATTTAAGGCTATAGGGATGAAAAAACTCTTTCAGGACCCTGATTCCTGTAAGGGGGTCACGAAGAAATGGTTAAAAGATCTATATTCCCAAAGAGCAGAATACGCCTACAGGGAAAAAAAACAGATCCATCATTCTACTATTGCGTATGACTGGGTCCCATTAATACCAGGAGATGGCTTCCATTACTAAGCATGGATAAGCAATTGACAGCACAGATTTATTCTACTGCTCTTCAGATTATACATGATCCCGTTACTCCTGGGATATCCACAAAAGAAGTATAGGCTAGCGTATCTCGATCGCTGCCCATGTAACAACCTTGCGGCACAGACAGACCTGCATATCCTATTATTTTGTAAAAAATATTCTGAAGCAAGGAAATTGTTTATACTGCCAATTCTGAGACATCATAATTTTAGACCATGTCGGGTCGCAATGTATTTTTTAAATGCCCTACGTGACCCTTTTGTCTGTTTGTTTTGCCTCATATCCATTGGCCTGCCTCAGAAAGAGGAAAAGGGTGAGCATAGTTTCTAGCAGCACCCTGTAACCATATTATGAACTGTTTTTCTATTATAACCTATTTTAAAGGTTTTAATTGGACCACAACAAAATGTGTTAAATAATCTTTTAATTAATGTATATATGAATATTTGTTGATCTGGATATTTTTATATGTATTCTTTTGCTTTATGATCTGTTCACAATGAGCGAATAAAGCTGTGTGAAATGAAATGAGAGAGTTAGGTCTAAAGTGCATAATGGGAGGTACTCCTTTTTTCTGCTGGCCCCTGCTCTTCTATTCCTCTGCTGCCACTTGATATGTCCAAGTCGAGAAAACGTTTGGTCTACTTTTTGAGCTGAGATCACTCACTGTTTGTATTTGCAAATTAACCTTTCTCACTCCACAGCTTAATTTTATATTCCGAACTGGGGAACAGTATTTTGATGGCCATTCATTCCTTATTGATGAAAGCACAAGGTAGAGGTATCTTTCCTCAAATTGAGTTGGCAAGAACAGTGGGCCAAGACAATCAAAAAGCCATTCATTGTGAGACTAGGCAACGTTCCACAGGTCAGCCCTTGCAGCTGAGAAAAGGTTGAGACTTGTCTCAGTCTGCTTTCTCCCCTATCTTTCAATCTAGACAGGAGACTGTTGTGTCTACTGTAGCTATACGTAGCAGCTGAGTGGACACTGATGCTCCCAAGCCTGTGTTGTTTAGAGCTGGAATGTATGTAATGTCTAGGGTTATATGTTCTGCTTGGGCGGCTGGCATTCCAAGCCAGGCAGTTGGTAGTTGACTGGATTAGGGATGACTACTCCCTTATTGCAATGCTGAATCAAACTTCCAAGCTAAACCATCTGTTGAAGGTTCCTGGCATCAGTACACAAATTGGAGACAAGGAGCCAGTTGAGGACTGCAAATACATGAGGCAGTCCGGAACCCAGGGCAGCAGGGATTACGGCATTGCTACACACCACAAAGGTTTCAATGCTGGTTGGACATCTGTGTGGGGATATTTTACTTCAGGCAGAATCGATTAGAAGATTCTGGATTCTATGAACAGTGTTTATGAATCATGTGCGCATGTGACTTTAAACGCCAGTATTACTTACGAGGGTTGCACATTTAACACTCATCGAACTGTGTTAAGGATGTCATCATGTCTCCAGGGGGAGAGCAAGACCACTGACCTTGTCAGTGTGACTGCTCTCCCCCCGCAGCTCCACCACTGAGAGTTACCCCAGCCCTCCCGCCCGAAGCCCTGAGCTCACTCTTGCAGGGTGTTCAAGGCCCTCCTCCACCTGCAGGCTCCTGCCTGCTCCTCATCCCTGGTAGTCCAGTGAGAGAGCACTCTGCTCTTCTGCTGTTCTGTCCCTCTTGCCTCTTTTTGTTCTCTTTTCCATTCTTTTTAGTTTAATCTTAAGTTCTTCTCTTTCTGTTTCCTTTTCATTCTGTTTTCCTCTTTTCTTGTGCCGTTTTCCCCCTCCAGTGTGTCCTTCCTGCCTCCCAGCTGGCCCACCCTCCCCCTGTTCCCTACTTAATGGCGGCCGCACTGCTGGCGTGCCTAAGGCAAGCACGGCCAGCGCCAGGGACCCTGTTCCTCCGACCCACCCCCACTGACTCCAGAAACCTCCATGCTCTCAACACCAGATGCAGCAACAACTGCCAACTTTTGACACCGAGCAACACCCAAGGCCCAATCTCCTGTCTGCACTGCTGCTGCACTTTCACCCACCTCCAGACCCTAGCAGCATCTCGCAGACTTCGCTGCTCACAAACCACTCAACTGCCTCCTCTTCAGTGTGCGCTCCATACACAAGCATTCAATAGAAACCTGCGACCTCCTCAACACCTATGCGCCCAACGTCGCCTTTCTCACAGAAACCTGGACCAACTCCGCGCCTGATATCACCACCGCCATTCCCGACAGATACAAGATCCTGCAGAAGGACATCGCCATCGTCCACAAAAGGACCCGCTGCATGACGACCACAGGCCCAGACAACACTACCACCCTCATGGAGCACCTCCACTTCCAGATCCAGACCACCCCTCAAACGACTCGAAGTAAAGCCCTCAACTACAGTCTGCCTGGCCCTGCCCTCCTTTCACCGACCTCATTGCACCCCACTTCCTTGCCTCCACAGACTATATCCTTTTCGTAGACCTAAACCTCCACCTGGACAACCACGAGGACCTCAACACCACCTCCCTCCTGGAGAACGTTGCCAACAAAGGATTAAAGCAACTAGTCAAAGTCCCCAGGGACACACACTCTACAGGGCTCGACAAATCCGAAAAATTGTACTAGTCCTACAGGTCTAGTACCATGGAAAATCCCCTCGACCTGACTGCAACCCACTTGACCTCCGTCTCTGAAAACAGAGCAAAAGTGACAAGATAACAAGATTTAAAGGCATCTTTATTGCTCATTCCCTTTATGAGCAATAAAAGTGCCTTTAAATCATGTTATCTTGTCACTTTTGCTCTGTTTTCAAAGACCGGGGACAAAAGTTAGTTTGACTTCCTACTCGCCAGAAAGGGCGAGTAGGACCTAAAAATAGCTCGTCCTGATCCATTCTCCCTCGCAAATGCGAGCGGGCGAGTGGATTTGTCGAGCCCTGCTCTACCCCATCTTCGCAGAAGGAAATGGCATCTCCTACAGCCACACCACAGAACTCCTTTGGACAGACCAACACTGCATCCACATCTCCTTAAAAAAAAAACATCGTACATAAGCACGCCCACCGCCTCCCCTGTAGAAGCTGGAACAAAGTCACTAAAGACCAGCTCGCCTCCAGCCTCATCAGCACCCCACCACTGAATACCCCAGATGCTAACTCTGCAGCACACAACTTCCTCAGCTCGATCACAAACTTCACCGAAACACACGGTCCCCCCAAGAAAGCCACAGGATGACACATCAGGAAAGCAAGCTGGTTCACCCCTGCACTCCTGGAATCCAAGCGCTCCTGTGGAGACTCAAAAAGACATGGAGGAACAACAAAACTTCAGAAACACTTGCTGCTTACAGAACAGCCACCACAGCACACCTTCAACTCCTCATATCCCCAAGAAGTAATCCTTCCAAGGCAGAATCCTCACCAACGCTCATAATACCAAAGAACTCATCTTAGTCATCAAGGAATTTGCCAAATCCTGCAGCGAAACAATGGACGTCCCACCCTCCTAAGATCTATGCAACAGACTCCGCACATTTTTTCACCTCAAAATTAACATGATCTATGACAACTTGGATAACAAAGACCTCCGCTCCAGCTCAACCCCCCCTCCTCCAGTGAGTGATACCACCCAACACACCATGCTCAATTGGACCCCACTCACGACAGAAGATACCTTTTTAAAGACCATGAAGAGCTTCTACTCTGGAGCACCCTCAGAATTCTACCCATCCCACATCTTCCACAGAGCCGCCATGGCCATCGCACACGAAGTACGCCGGACGATCAACTGCTCCCTCAAGACTGATCTCTAAATACTGATTTAGAGATAACTGCTGCATTTCTGAACACTGAAATGTTGGTCATTTCTTCAGATTCTTCAGACTAATACACTTTGTACTGTAGACAACATTATGGTCATCATTTTCTAGACAAATTTATAACACCTAGAAATGTTTTTGGATATCACCAATAGGAATATTGCCCTATATCACCGAATAGTAGTTCGCAAACATTTGCACAAGCATTTTCATATTTGTCAGGTTTTAACACTTCTGACCCGACGTCATTTTATTATAAAGTTACACTGACATCGGCACTGAAAAGTATGCTGACAAACACCAAACAGATTTAATCTGCCTCCTTCATTTCCCAATAGTCTGAACAGGGTTTTAATCTATGGAAGGACACAATAGACTTAAAATCAGTCTGGGGATCTAGGGACTGGCAAGTCCAGGGAAAAGAAGCGCTATTTAGAGCATGCCTCATTCCACAGTGTAGTGTAGTTCCTATTTCCCTGATAGGTCCTGCGCATTGGAATGACATACACGATAGGCTTGGCATAGGACTGAGGTCAGTATGCCCCTATAGTGTATATTAAACTTAATTACTGTGCACCAGCTAGCTCAGAGGACACTAGAAACTTCTTGAAGACAAGAAGGGAATAGCTTCTGGCAACCACATAACATAAAACCCTGATCCCTCAGGATTGTGGAAACAATATACTACTTTTCATTCAGTCACTCATCTCAGAGAAGTACATAGAAGAAACAGTTGGGTGTGTTTACAAAAAAATGTATTTATCAGTTGTTATTCTAGTACTGGTTATATGTGCTGCGACAACTGTTAGACAGTAGCAGAGAAATATGGCCAGCAGTGCAGTTAAATAAAAAGGCATTTGTATAGTTCTACCATTTTGCAATAGTAATGAACACATACATGAAATACAGAATGCATTAAGATAAGGCCTATACCCCTATGATGCTTAACTTGGTGCACCTAAGTGTACCTAAGAGAGGAGAAACGGGACAACCCGACCAAGGTTTAGCACAACCAACACAGTAGTGTGAAAAATATTATTGTGGTGCTGCACACTTCCAGGGCCTGTTGTCCCAAGGCATAATTCCCGATCAGACAAACTTTTAACAAATGACGGAAGGCGCACTCAATAGAATATCTTCTTTATTGTGGTAATTATACCAGGTAAAACAAGCAGCCAACGCGTTTCGTTTCTATGGCGGAACTTCGTCAGGGCGTGAACTTTAATGTGTATGTTAAATCAGAGAAATGGTCGATGTATCAAGAAGCACAGGGGAGCATCATCAAGAAAGGGCCATATGAGTATACCGCTGCTGCTGGGTAAACAACTCCACCTCAAACTGGCGACAGCTCAGGATGGGTGCACCGCTCAGATATGTTCGTGAGGTGTAAGTCGCACTATGTCCTCGATTTGAAGAGTAGATGAAATGGTCTCTTCTAATATCACAGAATGCCACCTTGATAAGGGCCAATGATTGAATGCTGCGTACTGGATCCTATCGCGACGGCATCAAATGCTAAGTGTACCTAGCATGTGTGTAGGTCTTAGAGAGACAAGAATCCCCCTAGGATTTAGTCTAACCCCATTACCTTAGTGGGACTTCATCCTGATCTCGAGCTGGATGCCCCTGCCCCAGGATGGGTGGATGGACCTCTGCCAGCTGGAGCTGTGGCATGACGCAGGTTGCAGCGTCTCAGGTCAGAGTGTTGGCATGGAAGTCTCGGTCTCCTCTGGTTTACTTGGGTAAAGGGAGGTATAATTATACCTGATAGGTGCCTTTGAATGTTGCTATTGACGTAAAGTCAGTTAGAGGAAGATGTCCGGAATGAACCTTCAGGGAAAAGCGGTTCATGCATATTTAATGAGTTCTTGGAGGAATCAATAATCCTGTGCTAGGGGAACTCCCAAGAGCTTAAGGGTCTGTTTCTAAGAATTTGTTGTGACGTAGGTTAGTCAATGTTGGACATGGAGATGAAGTATTTAGGATGGACCGTCTTCTGCGCCCAAAGCACACGTCAGATAAGGGACAGCCTCTGTTGCTCGTTATTGTGAAGGGAGGGCTAATGAAGGTGAAAGGGCCTTAAGTGGGTGAAAGGGCCTGCCTGTCTTTGTGGCACGAAGGATTTGTGCCTCTGAAACGGCACACCTATGTTAGGGCCTCAATCCAGCAAATAACACCCACTCCAATCTATGGACAATCGTGAATAACACATTAAAAGCAAACTACATGACCAAAATAGGCATTTGCATATAATTGGCAGGTAGTTTCATGAGAGTGGTTTATGAGCTGAAAAAATATCAGCTGTTAAAATATGTAAAATTACTATAGACTCTGTGGAGACAGGTAAAATCTATAGTGTCAAAAAAATACTCTTTAGAGTCAGTAGTTACTTATAAAAGTTTCTGTTTATAAAATTGAAAACTTTTACATGCTGTTCAGAAGACCATGCTTTCTTTGGAAAAAACCAAAAGGTCAATTTAGAGAGAAAACTCCAAGCACTTGCTGAAAGTTGAAACAATAAGAGAAAAAATGTGTTTCAGCACATGTTTTGCAAAAATAGAGATAAAAAGTGCTACCTGGGAGACACAACATTTTCATTGCTAGTTGCTGCAGGGAACGGACCTTTTTAATACCTCACATAATCGTTGTGGGAGCACAGAATGAACAGTGCTGCCAGTTGCTGGTTCTGAGGCAGATGGTGCTATAATCGATACCTTGGTGCTGCTAAAGGAAGCACAAAGGCACCCACTGGATTTGCAAGGAATTCTTTGGTTAGATGGCAATACGCTTGAGACACAGCCAAGCATGGGACTTCAGCAGTCCCAGCCTGGTGGTAAATGCCACTGACGTTTTCCTTTGGAAGTGTCAGACAGATGAGGACCACGCATTCTTCACTGCAAAAAACTGTTATCAGAGAACAGGTATGTTGCAGTCTTTTCAGATTGGTCTTTTAAATATTAGAAACCATGAGAAGCATAGTTCCTGTTAGAGGTATTCCCAAGGTGTATCACACTGCTTGTATGTGAAAGATTACATTTATCAAAAAGGAAAGAGGGGCTGTCTGTATTTAAGAGTGCTATTTTGCAAAAAAAAAAAAAATATTTCTTTAGCTGATGTGAAATGAAAAATAAAAGTGCTGCACAAGCATGGTTTTCAAATTGCCTTAAGAATTGAATTTTACAAAGGAAACTTTTGTTTCACTACTGTCGGTGTTGGGGCTTCTAGCCAAAAAAATGCACAACTTCCCTACACTGTAGAATTTCACTACCTCTGGATGTTATCTGTACATAATGTAGGTCTGGCCTGTGTATACTTAGTCCCTTGGTGACAATCAGGAATCATTTTTGCGACAGGTATTTGTATCAAAAGGCCAAACCACCCATACTTTCCTAACTGGGTCTGTTGTTGTTTTGTAAATGGCATCTAATGTTGCCCCTGATGATGTAAGTCAACTATTCCACCCCTGTGCAATGGTGTTTGGTGGTGTTTGGCATTGTTCCTACTGGTGTTTAAACAATCACGTTTCTAGATGCATTACAATTGTGTAGGAGTTGATAACCTTAATGAAGGTAACAGGCATAAAGCGTCGCAAATACGAATAAATCTCTAACATTTCAGGATCTGAAAATGTAGCAATTATTCCTAAAACAGACAGCATATTATTCACTGTGTCAGTAACTCAATTTTCAGAAAAATTTACTTAAGGTAATGACATCACTGAATGAATGATAAAATTAATGAAAGTTCAAAATACATTAATGAGAATTAAAAACTGGATACTTAAGTACATCATTTATAATACAAAGGCATGTTCAGGCCAAATAAATGTATAAGCCTCTCTTGCATTTGAAATGAAATGGACGTGGCTTCAGTTTTATGTTGATCCTGTGATGGAGAAAGTGTTCACTAAGAGTCGTACTAAAAGCTAGCTCTAAACAAAGCCACAACAGAAAAAGATCAACCCAGAAATACTCCATAGTTCTACTCATGGTGAAGCAAGGTCTGTATCTTTTGGAAAAAGAAAAGGTTCAAAAGTTTGTACTTGCGGCCATGGAGCCCCTGGCGTCGCGGATACGAATGGATGCCCATCTACGTGGCTTTGTCTGGAATGATAACCTAGCAGATAGGATTGCACTATATGCGGACGACGTCCTCCTGTTCCTCACCGATCTGCGGCGCTCGGGTCCCCGAGTTTTGGAGATCATGCGGGGGTTTGGCGAGGTCTCAGGGCTTCGCCTTAATCTGACTAAATCGACCCTGTGGATTCTGGATGGCGGAGTGGTTACCGACCCATGGGCCGCCGAATTGCGTGTGGCGACGGACGGCCTGAAGTATCTGGGTGTCTTCCTCTCGACCTCGCGGGCCGTGGCCTGGGCACGCAGTGTCTTGCCGGTGTGGGAACGGGTCCAGACAGATGTCAAAACGTGGTCCAGGATGCCCCTCACGATCTTTGGGAGGTCGGCCATCTTTAAGATGGTGGCGCTGCCGAGGCTGTTGTACCAACTCCAAAACTTCCCGCACCCTATTGGCATGGAGTGGTTCCGCCAGGTGAACTCTGTGCTGAGCCGCTTCCTGTGGGTTGGCTGTGCAGCCAGGGTGGCCCTGAGGACGTGCTTTCTGTCCACATACTGTGGTGGTTTGGCCACATCCGACCTCCTCTCCTACTACCAAGCGTCACACCTGCTTGTCCTCAATGAATGGTGGTATGGGGATAGGAGTGACCCGGCCTATGCCCTGGAGAGACATCTCATGGGAGATCGCACGCTCCACACTATTCTCTATTCGGCCCGTATACGCCGTGGGTTGCCGTCGGTAACTAAAGTGGTATTTGCAGTGTGGCGGCAGTCTCTGCGCCGCATGGGTTGGTGGGGCAAATTAACAGCTGAAACGCCGCTGTGGCACAATGGCATGCTCCCGGAACTGGCGGCCCTGGCCGGGTTTGAGGGTTGGGAGGCTATTGGAATTACACAACTGGGCCAGGTCGTATCAGGTGCCACCCTCAAGTCCTTTGAGGAACTCCGTGTGGAGTTCCGGATGCCTCAGTCCCAGTTCTTCCGTTACCTCCAGCTGCGGCATGCCCTTGCCCCGAGCATTGCCGGTCTTGACTCCCTGCCGGAGTTCAGCCCACTTGAGGCGAAAGTGTTTATGGGAGACTTGGGAGACAAGAAGGTCTCTAGGATCTATCAGTCACTTGTTATTCACTGCTCCTCCACTCTCAGCTCCCTTCGGGAGGCATGGGAGGTGGACGTGGGCGCCCTAGATGAGGACGATTGGAGGGAGGCGCTGGAGTCCCCGCGCGGCACCGCTGTTGCGGTTCGGCTCCGCCTGATACAATTCAAATACCTGCATCGTGCCTATTATACACGTGAACGTCTGTGGAAGGCTGGTTTGATTGCGTCATCGGAGTGCCTGCGCTGTGGGGAAGTGCCTGGCTCCCTGCTACATACGGTGTGGTCGTGTGGTCGCCTGGCTGGATTCTGGAGGGGCGTATGGAGTTGCCTGGCTGAGGTCCTGGGCTGGGATCTTCCTCGAACCCACCGGCTGGGCCTGCTACATATCATGGAAGGGGTTGGGGGCAACATGTATAAGCGCCATCTGTTGCTCCTGGGCCTGGTGGTGGCCAAGCGTGACCTGGCTCGGGCATGGAAATCTGTGAGGGCCCCCCCCCTGTCTGCATGGAAGGCTGGGCTAGACTACTTCATGGGCCTTGAAAAACCGGTCTTTGAGGCGCGGGGCTGCCCACGCAAACATTTCAAGATCTGGAAGCGGTGGGCCGACTACCGTGGCCTGTCCTTGGAACCCCCGGCGGAGCAGGAGGAGGACATTTGATCGCAGTGACACTTCTGGCCCGAATGGCAAAGCCCTGGTTGCATTATACCTGCTTCTTCTATGTACATCGTCTTTGTGTTGCTTTCTGTACATGTGTGGTGGGGGGGGGTGTTGGGTACGGGTGGGGGTGTAGTTGGGGTTGGGGTAGGCTGCTAGGGCATCTTTAAAGCTGAGCTTCATTGGCACTTGCATCATTGATTACTATGTATGTCACCATTGCATTGATACTGTTGTGGTGATCTTGGTGTGTGAAGATACCACATTCTTGATACTCTTCTGCTCAATAAAATTGGTTGTGAAAAAAAAAGTTTGTACTTGCATGTTTGTTGTTTGTTTTCGGGCTGGCCGTCGCTTCCTGTTAACGTGGAACCATGGAAAACGTATCACAGTTAATGAAATAGCCAGTAGCTGTATGATCAATTGTTGAAATTCCTCGTATTCTTGTTGAAGTTATTTCTGCTGTTTGTGTTGAAAAGCATTGAAATGTTGAAGTTAATAGTTGGTCTTTGCTGAAAAACGTTCAGAAGTTGAAGTTAATATTTTATGTTTTTGTTGAAAAACATTGATGCATTTACTGTTTGATGTTTTTGTTGAAAAACTTTAGTGTACACATTTGTTTTGACCAAATTGCAACTTGAGTGTTGTCTTGACTTTTATTTTGAATTTGAAAGGTTGGTTCAAGGAGAACCAGTTCCATTTGCATAGTCCCCCACTCCAAGGATTTGATTTCACAAACGTGATGAGCTTTTCAGTTTGAATTTCTTGAATAGTAGTGAGAGGGACGTCTACTACTGTGGAGTTCACGAGGCCTACTGCTCAGTATTGGCCACATAGTTTTTGGTTGAATCTTTAATTTGAAATGAATTTGGGGCTTTTATCACGGCAGGATACGGCAAAAGTACAGTTTTTGTTCCTTTCACTTTAAGGACTGGCACTTGTATTTCTGTTATGAGGAGCCAAATTCCTTTGTGTCCGCGATCTTTTTCTCTCTCTGCCCAGATCCCCGACTTTTGGGATTCAGACCGGTCTTGCCTTGATTGCCTCGACTTCCCTGTGGCGGCCTGTTTCACTTTGACAGAATCTTTTTTTCTTTGTTTCCTTTAGTTCCTGTAAAACAGCCAAAAGATCATAGATACAGAATGGTTTTCATCTGCCACTGTGCATTCACATTTATGATCAGGTTCCCACATTCGTAAATGGAGTGACACCTCCTAGAGAGCTTCTTGGCTGAGGGTGAATTGCCCCCTGAATCCATATAAGTGTTTGACCCCACTAATTCCCCGCCTAATAGCCTAGCTGTAAAGGATTGCTCTGTGCCCCAGTCCTTCCTCTCCTCTACCTTAATTCCCTCAGGATGGCGTTACAGAGGAGTATCGCAATACTATGTCCATCCCTTCCATGGCCTCTTAGTAGGCTCGAGAGCCAAGTGTGGAGCCACAGTCAGGGTGTAACGTTGATTGCGTATCTCCTGTTATGGACACACAAATCTTTCTATAACAGTTTTGAGCGTCAGCCGAGTGCTGAGGCCATTCCTATTGGAAACTTGAGCACGGATCCACTGCCACCAAGATATATTTTTATGCCACTTCAAAATTTGAGGGGCCACGGTGGTCCTGTTGCATGCCACGATCAAGTGGACAGTCTGATGCTGTCTAGCAATGAGACCTGCGCGGGTCTTGTGATGGTGTAGCCTGGCATTTGTTTGCAGGTGTTGCAGTTCAAGACAAAGCCAATAATCTGACTTCTGATCCCTGGCCACCAACAGCACTGTTGCAATGAAGAAATAGTAGCTATGACCACTGAATGCGCGGAGCCCAAGCTCTTGTGTGTTTTAAAGGATTAATTCCTGCCTACTATCCATATTTGGAAATACTCTATCCCCTACTCCAGGAATCTGAGCATACAGAATGTTGTTTGCACCTAACTTGTAGGAGAATTTGAGTGGAAATTTCCTAGGCACTGCTGTGCTGCCTTTGCGTGAAGCAATTACAGTCACAATATTCTAACCGTCTATTCTCGTTGGTGGACGAGTGTGAGCCGCTATGGAAACTGTGTGAACAGCCCCCTTTGTGGCTTTAACAGCCACTGAATTCCCTACAACGTGCATGCCATCACGTTGATGACTCATCGTGTTAATCACATGAGTTTTTGGTAGGTTGTTTTTCAACTCCACTACCTGTTCCCATCATTTTTGTGTTTAATTATGCCATCTTTTTCATCTTTAAACTCATTTTGTTCCCAATGGTGTATAAATGTATTTATTATATCATTGCACAAAATAAAAAGAATCACACACAATGAGTGTGGGGAATTCTCAATCCGTGTTTACAAGTGCAGGTATCAGGGCTTTTAGAGCTGCCAACGAAGCCATGCTATTACCTAGCGGTAGTATTTTGGTGCACTGAGGACGGAACTTGCCATCCAGCATCTGATCTTTAACAAAGGCAGCCAGTGGTGCAGACCCATCAGTGTTAATTTAAAAAAAATCATACTGATGTAGAGGCAAGATTTAATTTGGTAGAGAATTTTCTTTTTCATAATGCAGAAATGCCTGTGTTTTTAAACTTGGATCAAATCTGTATTCAAAGTCCGATGCAGCAGAAGAGTTAGCTCTTGGTATCCATTCTGGATGTAAGGCTTTGGCATTAGGAATGCTAGCCCCGGTACTGGAGTGACAACAATAATGCTTCTTCCCATGAGGCAATGCTCTTTCTTTCGCTACAGCAGTCTGAATGGTTGACATAATTTTTTTCTGTTGAAATAAAACTCATTTCTGTGTTTGTGTACAGATGAGAATCGTATGTGATTGGTACAGTTTCACCTTCATTAAAGGTTTAATAAGTGTACCCGCATTGACCCAAAATGATACTGAGTACCAAGTGGTGCAAGTTTACACATGTGTGTATGTGTTTGGAAGCAATAATATCATACTGGAGTGAACAAAGAATATTGGTGTGTTCTCGTGTCCAGTGTTTGACTGAAAAGTCAGGTTTGAAAAAGGTCGTAGAAAGGTTTTACTCTCTCTGCGAAATCAAAAATGTATGTTCTGCCAAAATCTAGGAATTCCAGTACTGATTGGAAGTTGTTTAATGTATTTGGAGGCTGGAGCAGTGCACACATTTCTAAAAAGTTAGGTGCCAGGCTTTTCCCTTCACTTGAAAGCTCATATCCCAAAAATAAGACACTGAGGTGGGCAATTTCTGATTTCTGAAATTTTAATTTGTAGCCCCCAGAGGTGAATCCTATAATAATGGTGCTCACTCTGGTCAACTTTTTCCCCAATAAGTGCTTTAGCAATTCAGTAACTCTTTCAGAAAATACCCCATAGCTGTTCTTATACCCACGGTGGAGATGACAAAACATTGTCGCTGGGACTCTAACATACTAAATGCGGTTAGGTGCCTGCTTTCAGGTACTATAGTTTGACAGAAAAATCCATTTGAGATTACTAGGGTCTTTTTGTATTTTTTCATGCATACTGTTATTCATTAATGCGGTACTATCTGCATGTTGGACAGCATATGTCTTTGTGCAAGTGTACAAGTGTCTGTAAATGAAAACTAGACGAAATGTATTATCATGTTTTGATAAGTGATGCAAGGGATTGTTCGTTTGTGAAGTGCATTTCAAATGATCTCCTGGTATTCAAGTTGATCTAAGATCTCCCTGACCTGTGTTTTTAGCTTCTTGCTTAATAGGATATTGTCTTTGAGCATGTGGTGAAACTATTAACGGGATCACATGTTTGGTCGAGTCCTCATCCCATCCAGCGTGATTTTTATACAATGCTGGAGCTTGGGCTACTGCCCACTCCGGTACATATGTATGTATAAGGGGAACGGGAACATGGTTGGAAAATGCAGGAAAAAATATTCTTTCTGCCTTTAGGCGCTCCCTGACGAATGCTGGCGGCTAATCTTGTTCTGCTAACACTATGTCAAAACCCGACGATAGGTTCTACGCAAAAATACCTTTTACTTTCCTGTGTTTGTCCTCCTCCATGCGGAGTGTTATTTTATATAACTTTTGTGCGACTTTCCCCCTTTTATCTGGTGTTTCCACCGTGATTTATTCATTCAGTTTTGCGGTCCAGAAATTTCTTTAGGTTCTGGCTAGCTATTGAGACATTGTTACTTCTGCCGCTCTGGCTTAGCATTGTCTGAGCCCAATCCCCATTCAGAAGTTGAGTCCTTAGTATTCTGTGCATGTCTAACTTTGAGACCTGCAACTTTCTTCTTTTTATTTTTTATTTTTTAAATTGAGGTGTGGCTTGTCTTCTGTTTTAGAAGAGTCCTGAGCGATCTTGTTCCTGGACTGCTTGCACTCTTCTTTGTGGGCTGACTTTCCTTCTCTCCCTGTGTTGTTTGTTGAGAGGAATGTGTATCAGTATCCTGATACCTGTCAGGTTTCTTAATATTATCCCTATTCCAAAGGTTATACCTCTTTTCAGAGGGCTCCTGTTGAGGAGACCTACCTCAGGACTGAGAATCTTTTCTGAAAATGTTTTTTTTTTTAAATTATTATTATTATCCCACTTCTTTTTAGAAGAAGTAGGTGTCTGTTTAGAAGTGTCCTTCTCAGTACTGCCCATTAGCTGTGGTTAAAAAGCTTTCCCACCCAAACTGTTCCTTCCTAGTTCTGCAGTTTTGATTATGTTGGGAAGTTCTTGTGGTTGGTCTATAAGACTGACCTCTCTTAGGTGTTGGCAGGTCGCCACTGAAGCTGATTTCCCTTTAATGTTAGCTAGTATGATTGTTGATACCTGGTCATAATTACCTAGTAATTTCATACCTAAGGTCAGAGCTGGTTCAGCTCCATACTTGTTCTGTATCTGTCGTAAGACATCTGGATTTACCGCTAAGGACGGAATACCATGAGTTCTGTTATATATGGCAGCAAAGACTGTACCCCAATTGGTGCAGTCCTCTAACTATGGTGTTATCCCCATGGGCAAGCAGAGTGTTAGCATTATATGCTTTCAAATGGTGTGGTATTTAGAAATACTGCTTCTAACTGGGTGATTTTCTGAGCTACCCAGAAAGGAATCAGTTCACGTTTCTTGGGCAGTTTACCCATTACTGTGTGTGTGTTTTGTGGAGTGATTTTAGTAGCGGTGCTCTGTGTAGGAGCTGTATTATTTCTAGCTACCTTGGGCTGGACACCAAGTGTCCTCACGACGAGTTGCGTCATGGCACTGTAAGAGTTTTACCAACTATTTTTGTTGTAAGAGCAGTGCATCTTATGGCATTATATCAATGTCAGGATATGGTGTGTAGCCGGCTAATGTTGGCCATGTAGCTCCTGGTCTACCTAGTGGACCGAGCCTGGTTTTATTTATTTGTTGTAGAGCGCCATTAAACAAGAAATTGTAGTCCTGGTTAGTGAGCGGAATCTTAATCTCCTCAAAAGGAGTGTAGACCGTTGGGACTTTTTCATGTATGTAAGAATG
Organism: Lissotriton vulgaris; assembly: GCF_964263255.1. Taxonomy (NCBI): domain Eukaryota; kingdom Metazoa; phylum Chordata; class Amphibia; order Caudata; family Salamandridae; genus Lissotriton; species Lissotriton vulgaris. Next base: position 17,844 of record NW_028253313.1, on the reverse strand, counting down.
AAAAGTCTGAGTTGATGCATTTACTGCTGGGAATGTAACCCAAGAATAGAACACATCTGTTTGATAATCTTCGTGTGCCTCTATAAATATCACTATACCTCCTCGGTCTGTTAACCCATGTCTGAGGGGGTTTTGTGTGAGTGTATGCCTGATTTTGGGTGCAAAATGTATTGCATTTGCTCGTCGTTTAAGACCTGTAACCCAGTGACAGGAGCAGCTGCCTCAACAGACATTGTGTTGTGAAAACAAAATGTCCTAAAAAAGGGTTTTCAGATAAGATTTTAAAAAGGCACAATTGTTCGGGAACTTTTTCCTTCAAGCTTGATTAACCAACAGCCAATACATAGGAAGTTTGCCTACTCAGCTGTGGTGGAATTTTGTGCCTACCCACTCCAGACGTCTCTGGCGTTTTGTGAGTAGGGGTCTCTGAGAATAAGCATGACTGAACTACTCCATGTAGTGTAGTTCCTATTTCCCTGATAGGTTCTGCGCATTGGAATAACATACACGATAGGCTTAGCATAGGACTGAGGTCATTATGCCCCTATTGTGTATATTAAACTTAATTACTGTGTACCAGCTAGCTCAGAGGTCACTAGAAACTTCTTGAAGACAAGAAGGGAATAGTTTCTGGCAACCACATAAAATAAAACCCTGATCCCTCAGGATCGTGGAAACAATATACTACTTTTCATTCAGTCACTCATCTCAGAGAAGTACATTGAAGAAACAGTTGGGTGTGTTTACAATAACATGTATTACACAGTTGTTATTCTAGTACTGGTTATATGTGCTGCGACAACTGTTAGACAGTAGCAGAGAAATATGGCCAGCAGTGCAGTTAAATAAAAAGGCATTTGTATAGTTCTACCATTTTGCAATAGTAATGAACACATACATAAAATACAGAATGCATTAAGATTAGGTCTATACCCCTATGATGCCTAACTAGATGTACCTAAATGTACCTAGCATGTGTGTAGGTCTTCGAGAGCCAAGAATCCCCCTAGGATTTAGTCTAACCCCATTACCTTAGTGGGACTTCATCCTGATCTCGAGCTGGATACCCCAGGATGGGTGGATAGACCTCTGCCAGCTGGAGCTGTGGCATGACGCAGGTTGCAGCATCTCAGGTCAGAGTGTCGGCATGGAAGTCTCGGTCTCCTGAGGTTTACTTGGGCAAAGGGAGGTATATTTATACTTGATAGGTACCTTTGAATGTTGGTATTGACGTAAAGTCAGTCAGAGTAAGACGTCCGGAATGAACCCTTAGGGTATAGCGGTTTATGCATGTTTAATGAGTTCTTGGAGAAATCAACAATCCTGTGCTAGGGGAACTCCCAAGAGCTTGAGGGTCTGTTTCTAAGAATTTGTTGTGACGTAGGTTAGTCACTGTTGGACATGGAGATGACGTACTTAGGATGGACCGTCTTCTGCGCCCAGAGCACACTTCAGATAAGGGACAGCCTCTGTTGCTTGTTATTGTGAAGGGAGGGCTTATGTAAGTGAAAGGGCCTTAAGTGGATGAAAGGGCCTGCCTGCCTGTCTTTGTGGCTAGAAGAATTTGTACCTCTGAAACGGCGCACCTATGTTAGGGCCTCAATCCAGCACATAACAGCAGATGATTTTTCTAAATGAAACTGCAACAGACATCCTGTCTTGGACTAGCCAAGAACAAGGACTTGAACACACCTCAGTTTCCAACACCATCACAGATAGAGGGGTGGCAAAATTCAACATCACAGCAAGGGGCAGCAGTAGATGCCATTTTACAGTTCAATGTATCCGACCCTAATTAGAAAAATGGTTGGTTTGGCCCTTAGACACGAGCAGATGTCATAAAAGATTTTTGGGTATCAGGGAAGGGTTCAGTGTCCATAGGCCAGACCCACGCTATGCACACGTAGAACATCCGGGGTAATGACATCCTACAGAGTTGCGAAGTTGTGCCTTGATTGGCTAGAGACCTCAACACTCACGGAGGTGAAACAACACTTCTCTTTACTCACACATGATATGGACCTTAGGAATTTTTATCAGGTCCCAGGAAACGTCAGAAACCTTTCATATATGCTGGCATTTATGCTGCCTATAATGAAATTCGAAAATTATCCCAACAAGAGGCCGCAGAGAGAATACGAGAAATAGCCCATATAAATCTCGAAAAATCACTAGCTGTGGTAGACAATGGCTTAACAACTTTAACTTCCAAAATATATTTATTAGGCAACATTGTATCTTCTGGGATAGACATACTAGAACAGGTTTTAGCCATATTACAACACGGGGAATCGCAGTTACGTTCTATTATGTTATTAAGCACGACGCTGCAATCTTTGTGCGCAGGCTATGTGCCTTGGCGTTTTATCAACAGTACATCTCTGTTTTCTGAATATAATCTAACAGATAAACAAGTAGAAATGGCTAAATATACAAATGGTTGTTCTTATCATGAGGTAGACTCTTGAAAGATTGCAATATAAAGCTTGTAAATGACCGCCTACCCCCGAGTACTGTATAAAAAAGCCATCACGACATTTGGAATTTAACTTTAAACATCTTAGGGTAAAGCGCCGGTGTCGCGATTGCTTCAAAAGTAATGAACTAAAATAAGTATTTTTTTTCTATTTTTCTTTTGAAGGAATCGCAGGGCACACACTTTATCTTAAGATGTTTAAAGCTAAAGCGCTGTGCTGCCATTATAACAAAAGTAAACAAATAGAAAAAAATGCTGGGAGCACGCTTTTGGCAGCACCCGCACTTTAGCTTGAAACATCTTAAGCTAAAGTGTGTGTGCCACAATTGCACAGAAATAGAAAAAAAAGCACTCTTTCTATTCTTTACTTTTGAAGCAATCGCAGCCCCTGTGCTTTACTTTAGGATGTATAAAGCTAAAGCACAACATTGTAAGTGTAAAAAAAAAAAAAAAAAACGAGAAAAATGAAGGCATGCAGCAATGTTCGGCACCTTAAATATTAACAGAAAGGCATGGCGGCCATTATTCATTCTGAAGTGTTTGTGCTGCCTACATAAAAAAGTGTTGTGGGAGAGCGTGTCCCATCATTATTTCTGCTAAGGTGTGCTGCGCTGCCTACATTAAAAAAAAAAAAAAGTATTGTGGGAGAGTGTGTTCTGGCTGGAGAAAACCAATAAAGACAATAGGGCTCGGAGTAACAACATCCGTAACAGGGGGTGTCCTCATGGGAAGTTCGAAGAAGAGAATTTGCGGTACTATTGACCAATGACAAGCCCCCATTTACAAAGGACAGTGACAGGAGCCAATTAAAAAGATGGGTGGGAAGTGGGCGGAGCTTCATGCCCATATCCTTAATACGGCATGTCTTAAAGAGACCATGCAAGCGCTGGCTAGGCGAGACCTAAAAAGCTATTACAGACATGGTGGTTTGCTGACCCCAGCAGGCCACATTCTCTGAACCACAGAATGGCCTGTAATTACAGGCAATTCCCAATGGGCCGAAATTGCGACCTGCCTCGTGATTATTGATGAGGCAGGTCAATTGTGGCCCCATTGGGAATCGTAAACAGTGTCTGAAACACTGTTGTACATCACATTGGGCGAGTCCTTAATTGCGAGCTGCAAAATATCTCAAATGGAGACTCACAGAATGAACAAGTATTTGCAATGCAATAGGTCTCACATTTACGCGTGTTTGAGCGGTTTACATTGCAAATAACAATGCCTTTTATTTTTGTCAATGTAAGACTGTCAGTCTTTAGTAGAAGACCACTCTATCCTTCATGAACATCAGTGTTTTCGTAGAAGACCACTTTGTCCCCCATGTATGTCAGACTTGCATAGACACCACTCTCTCCTCCATGAACATCAGTCTTGCAGAGACACCCACTCTGACCTCCATGAACATCTGTCTTTTGTAGAATACTACTCTGACCTCCATGAACATCAGTCTTGCGTAGACCCCCACTGCCAGGGCGTTTGGTGAAGGAATTTTTATAATGTACATGTAGCTTAGACTCTCTTTGTTTGTCTATTTATAACCCTGATGAAGTCAGAGTTGTAAGAACATTGTTTTCTTATGAAACACGTGTTGGTTCAATCTGAAGGCTATATTTGAAAATGAGAACATTTGGAAATTGAAATTGAAGAAATTTGAAGAAAATAAATCGATTTGAATACAATCGGAACTGGACATATCTTTTCTTCACTCGCTGGTGCTCTTGGAAATTGTGTTTACTGCTTTTTGGACTGGGTTTTCCCTATTCATTACTGTGGGCATTAGTGGCAGCCCACTTCCCTGGAGCACCTCCTTTTGGAACTGTTCTTTTGTATATGAGGAAATAAGTAATTTAGTTGGCGCGCGGGACCCCGCCACCTCTTTGTTACAACAGTGCATAATGAAGTGTACTTAAGGCCCTGTGGGTTGTCTGAATGAATGAATTAGTACCAAGTGTGGTGGGCAGCTCTTTGAACCGGGGCCATGCAACCCATAGCAATGATGCTACAGAATTAGTGACATACATATAATCCGACCTGATACCAGCGCCAATGCCAATTTGACACATCTAACGCCATGAATTTTCAAAAGAGGAAGAAACCATCCCCGCTGTGCAGAGTTGTATTTTTTACGGAGCAAAGGGAAATGGGTTAAGTTGTCTACTCCTCCATGACTACAATCGTAATAGTCCGAATCAGCCTGTGAATGCAAATTTAGTAATCCCTCGTCTTTAAGATACTCAGGTTGTATTTTAGATAGTGTCAGCTTGAGTTCCGGATAGATCACATCCAGGCACACATACAAGACAACTCATGGGCGTTGCTAAAGTCATTACACAGGATAGATCCTAGCCACAGCGCCTGGCGCTTCCTTGTCTGCACATATTCGAAAATACTGATACCTAATCCGATCTGCAGTGTCCTGCTTTACTCTACTAGGATCTGCCCACAAGGTCTCCATTTGCAGCGCGTATAGAGTATTCTGCACATGAGATGACCATGTATTACCCTCAACACTCGCCACTGAGGCTGACCTCATCGAGATTTCTTATCAGTCTAGCCCAATCAAGGACTGACATGAGGGCTGCTATTTCCGATACAAGGATAACATTGAGCTCCACATAAAGCGCCAATAAAGGAGAGACCTGTCCCAGCAAAACTTTTAGGAAGTTATTTTCGGCTACTTGGAGAGATCTTACAATCACATACCCCCATAGCTCCGCCCTGTTGAGTGCAGCCGCGAATGCCCTTTGTTTGTATATGTGCAGGATAGCAATAATGTTTCTAGCACCGGCCTTATTTCTAAACTTCGGGACTGCCCCAGCCAGTTGTTTCAGAACAGTGGTTGCCATCAGTATCTTAATCGCGGGCTTCTGCTTGAAATTGGGGGACATCTCTGAACCATGCTCTTCATTCAGCTGCTGTAAATGGTCAAGATTTCTTAACGCGGTATTCTTCGAAGCGCTTTAGCAGCCTATGAGTGGCGTTTTCTGTTCGCATCATTAACACTGCTTCATCCACATTTAATAATATTGGCACACCTTTCCGGCTATGATGAAATGTCTAAGGAATCATCTGCCAGGTAGTCTGCTACATCATTTAGAAAAAGGCTGAAAGGAAGGGCGCCAGGACACACCCTTGATGTATGCCCTTTTCAACCGGGAAGTGTTCAGTGCACTCCCCACCATTGCCATACCTACCTCTAGCTGTGTTACTAGTGTTCTGGCCTTTTCAGCCATTACAAGGGTGATGTCGACTCCTAAATCAACCAGTGATTTTCTCAGCTTCTCTCTCTTGCAACTAAATCGAAAGCTGCTTTAAGGTCAACAAAAATACTCTGTATAAGGCACTAAAGTCTGATCCACGTAGGTGGGCTAATAAGAGTTTCTACGATATTTACTGCCCTCTTTTCCACCCATGTTACCTGTTCCCAAAATCTTCTGGTATTTTTGCTGTGCAAGGCCTCCTTCAGTTCCACTAATAAACTAATAATGCCAGTTGATGTAGTCACTTCTTAGATTTTAGAAGGAGGTTATACTTGCCTGTGCGCTCTCAGAATAACAGTTCGCTCTGGGAGCTACAATGTCGGCACTCTAGGGCAAATGATACAGTTCTCTTCATTCTACAACATTCCTCACCATACCAAATGACCCCTGCACTCTGTCTCCTTCCATTAGACCTGATGGTTTTGGGACAAATGGACTTAGATCAGTTAGCCTTCAACCATCACAAGCTGCTAAAATTTCCCCATCATCAGAGGGTTCAGGATTATGGCTTCTTACTTGGCCATTATGTATTCTGTTATGGCGTGTTCAAGTAAGAACTTCTTGCTATTCGTCCTTATTCTTCTCCTGCTGTTAGTTGGGGCTCAAAAAACCCCTCCCTTGGATTTTTTACATTGGTGCACCACCTTGAACACAGCTTCAGAGTGCCATAGGGTCACAACCCCTCTTCGTTTTTGACAAATGTCCTGTCATGCACACATTCCCACCCCTCCGTGTTGACTATAATGTAGTCAATTAGTGACTGGCTTCTTCCATTGTCAAAGGTTGTGGTAGCAGTACTATCAGACTGGGTGCGACCATTAATAAAAAACGCAGCTAGTAGTTTATCTGAAATTCAGAGAATGAATCCCCCTTTTTGGTAGAGTTAAACTACTCATGGCTCTTTCGGAAATTCCTGGGCAACAATCTTCTAGTAGGGCATCGCTGTTTTTGATGGCAGTGGATGGTTGTGTGTTGAAATCTCTGCAAATCAATAGTAAGTACTCTCCCCCCTCCACTTTACTGTCGTCTAATGAATTACAGTTGTCCACATCCTTCCTGACACTGCCGACATAAGAGACAAAGTTCCTACATATTGACTGGACCTCTGGTGGCATGTATATATTAAGGATATCGAGTACACCTCTTTAGGGGCCCATAAATCAAATACTCACATGTTGTACATGGGACAATAAATTTGCTACCCCCAGTTGTTCTATCCTGGTGATCAATTTACAAGATACCCAGACAGTGAGCCCTCCTTTTGGGTGCCCCTTCCTGGGGCAGACAGCCGAAGTACTAATAGCAAGAAACCCATTTAGACTGATTCCCTCAAGGGCCCACATTTCTTGGAAGAAACATATAGCATATTGCTCTATGAACTTGAGACAGTCGTCATATTCCATTTTGATGGCCACCCCCACAATATTCCAGGATAAAACGTACAAATAATCATCAGTCCTGTCCATTGCCCTGGCTGTGTTTACCGCTGTTGGGAGTCTTGTCCGCAAGCACAGGGGCAGGTTCTTCCATGCTCAATCAGACTCTCCTCTGATGGACTCTGTTGCTGCTACTATCCATGCCCAATCTTTATAATCCGTCTTGGCCTCTTTAACCATTTGTTTGGGAGCGTAATTCTCGTGCTATTTGTACTCGCAGTGATGCGCAGGCTTTCAGTGGCCACTCAATTGATGATCTTCAACTCCCCCACAGATGATCTAATGAATTGAGATGTGCTCAGATCTGGGAGGCACAAATCTTTTTTTTTTTTTCTTTTGGGCGGGGGGGGGGGGGGTGATTTGCCCATCTTCTCCCTGTTCACGGTCCTGTGATGGTACTTCTACTTTTGACATTATTAGTTTGCAGTGCGGAGCACCCTTTATTACCCGGCGCAATACCGGAACACTCCAGGACAGCTTCACTTGGCATTGTCTCACAATCTTCCACAATATGATTGATCTCCACCCCTTGACCCCTGCCTTTATTATTAATAGTGTCAGGGGTTTTGCCTGTCTTCGTAGCCTCAATTATTGCTCCTCCTGTCTGAGAGGCAAATTCATTAAATGTGTCTTAGCAGGCTGGGCAGATGTCAACGATTGTGTCAGTGTGAGGGAGCAGAGAATGCCTTCTGCGTTGTTGAACTTCCTAGCTCATTTGGGTTTCCGTCTGTGAGACTGCATCTTGGTTTCTAACTTCAGGGACCAAGGCAAGGGTTATCGAAGCCAGAAGTGACCCTATGTCGGACCCAGCTAGTGTCTTCTCTAGAAGCGAGAGTATTAAAGACTTGCCTCTTTTGAGGGATTTCTGAGATTATGAAACCTTGTGAAGTCTCCATATTGGGTAAAATGCTCCCAGAAGATTGGTTGACTGGAATATTCTGGAAGATTGAGCCATCAAAATGGGAGCTTCTCGAGGGTATCAGACTCTGCGAGAGCCTCTCCGGTGTTGTCAAGTATAATAAAAGGGTCATCCGAATTACCAGCCATCTCTGTGCTCTCCCTCCTGCACGCTGTGGCGCTTACTGATATATTGGGTAGGGTATAGTCAAGGAACATTAAAGAGCTGCCGCTTGGGTACTTACTGCCGTTGCAGTTGTCCTCCTGTTGATCATACAGCACTGCAGGGCTCCTGGAGTAGACATTAGGGTGAATCAAAAGGAAAGAGGTTGCTGATTTTACTGGGCTTCTTTGCAGACTCTGTGTGCTCAGTCAGTCTCGAGACCCCTGAACTTTGCAGGTTGCATATTTTACCATGTGACCTTGTTAGAGTTTGTTCTGGTGCCTGGGCTTTGTGATCGACTACACAGCCTCTGACTCACAGTTGGCCGCTGTAGGGGTTTTGTCACTGTTTTTTTTTCTAAACTGTAGTGGGCTGACTCACTTTTAAGTGAGGCCATTCCTAACCCTGTCATAGTGCCGGATGGGCTACCATCCAGGGCCACTAGGCTCAGCGCAGCTCTAATGGCTATCATAGGTGTAAACTCCTTTCCAGTCTTCTGATAGAAGTTTGTTATGAGCCTTGGAATCGGCCTACTTACATTACCAGCATTCAAGGAGACAGAAGAATGGGTCTCTGTGGATCCTACAGATGCAAGGTCAGCAGAGTATTCAGGCACAGCAACTGGCGTGGTTGTACTCCCTTCTGCATTTAGCCCTTTTCTTTTAGGTAATTCAGAGTAGTCTGTTAGAAACTCTTTGTGAGCACCTCAGGACCACCTGTTTGAGGCGTCTACTCGCTAAAGTCATAGCGCTGTATCATGGAGTTCTTGGTACTGCGAGAGGTTATCCTTCCTTCCTTCCAAACAGTTGTCTGGCCTAGCTGCTTATTCCTTATTTGGTACAGTTCTCCTTCCTACAGCCACTGACCCTGAATAGCAGATATATCTTCCGATTCCTTACACTGGCAACTCACAGGAGGGTGATGATGAGCAAAACTGAAGAACGACAGAGTAACCAGAGAATAAGGCTTAAGCAGTTGTTGTAATGATCCCACTGACCGCTTGTAGGTGGCTTGTGGAGGTAGGTATAGGATGGTGGATTTGGTTAAGTTAATATTGACATAGGACTGTCTGCAGATATAAACTGAAAGTGGGGAGCACACAGCCGAGCGCAAGCCATACCACATACCTAGCTGGGCTGCTTCCGCACTACGCAGGCTCTACCCACAGAACAGAGCACTGAAAGATCATTCTTCATCCCAGGGAAGCAATGCTGATTAAATGTTCATTAAACTTCTAGTGCACTTAAACCGAATGCTCACCTAGTGCACTTAATCCAGCTCTTCTCCTCTCTCTTCTCACCTTCAAGTGTTAAGTGTTTGGAGTGGGGTTGTTCCCTAACCGCCCACACTGCTGGTGTGTCAACCATACGAGGGAGAGATATTCTGTGGTTGAAGTGAGCCACGCCAAAGGCCAAGTATTTCCGAGTAGGGGCTGCGATTAATGCCAGCCGTGTGAAGCCGCGGGGCTGCAAGGCACCCATGCAACTCCCTGCGCGTGTCCGGCACCAGCAGAAGAAGACAAACAAGCACAGGTGAGCAAGAGTCAAAGCGAGAGAGGAGAATTATTCACCCTGTAGCGGGCATGGCAACCACGGTGACAGCAAAATGCAAGCTTGGGCTCACGCATAGACCCGGCGGCGGCAGCTTCGGCTTTTTTGCAAAGAGAGGTTGGAAGGAGCTTCTCCTCAGCAGCATCTCCTCTAGGCCTGGGTGGTGAAATTTGCAGTTTTCTGCACTTCGCACTCCGCAGAGTTCACAGAGTGCAGAAAACTCCTCTTCTCGATGTGCAGCAGAGTTTTTTTCCTGATCGCGAACGGTAAGTTGGCGATCGCGGTTAGTAAGTTCACGAGCGCGAGCTGCTGCTCCGGTAGAATTTCTACCCGAGCGGCAGGAATACCAGCACAAACTGTAGTCCTCACTGCACTCTGCCACTCGCAGTACTTCGCAGAGTTTCTTTGTAACCTTGTATAATCAGCAATTTTTTGCACAAAAATAAAAGTGCCAAGAAAACACAGATGATTAATGTACCTGCTGGAGAGAGATAGAAATGTTGTCCAGTTGCAGCTTTGACTCATCTAAGGTAGCGCAGATGGTTAATATGCCTGTTGCAAAGAACTTGTACCATGTATTTAAAAAAAACAGTATTTTATGTGTACAGCTAAGTGGGTTACTGCTTTTGTCAGCGATTCTTTTGTTACTGTGCAGTTCACAAGTTACAATCGTAATCTAAGGCAGTATGAACTACCATCAAAACTGCATGCAAACTGCATGGTACACGTTAGTAAGTTATGTTTTTTCCCAGTCTTTCATCATCCTGATGCTGCTAAAAAAGAATTGTCTGGGTAGAAATAAATTCTTATTTTTAAAGTCTGTGCTAACCACAGTGTTATGTTTTGAATCCTGAGTTTGTGCTTCTCCAGACCAAGCACTCTTAAAAAAACGCCTACCAGCGTTGATGACATGTGAATCCTACACTTTGTAGTCTTCTTTGCCTTATGCAACATTTTCTATACACTTATTTACATATGTATGATTCATTGTCTCTGTGTGTGATGTAAAGTGCTCTGACACCCTACACTGGTATGAGAGGTGCTATAAAACAAATGAGAAACATGGGACAGAGGGGCTATGGAGAAATGAGAGGCACTGCTGGAGGGTGATAGTGAGGGAATAGTAAGTAAGTAGGGGTTTTATATAGCGCTCGCTTGCCGAGGCGTCTAGGCGTTGGAGAAAACACAGAAGAAAGGATAAGTCCACAAAGAAAAGATCTACTGCTAGGCTGGAAAAAGCTAAGTTTTCAATAAGCCTCAGAATGTAGACTGAACCGATTGAGATTGAATATCCAAGGGCAGCCGGTTCCAGAGTTTCAGGCCAGGTAGGAGTCATCTACCACCCCATCTGGCCTTCCTCAATTTCAGCATTTTAACCAAAGCCTGATTGGCAGACCTTAGTGGACTCCCTGGACAGTACCATTGGAATAGATTGCGGTACGCCATAGGACCGCCTCCATACAATGTTTTATGGACCAGGCACAGAGTCTTGAATTCAATATGCTGCTTGACTGGGAGCCAGTGGAGACACCCCAGAAATGTGATTGAATTTAGGAATATTGAGTAATGTCTGGGCAGCATTGTTCTAAGAGATTGTAGCTTGGTTAACTGTCATTTGTCAACCCCTAGGGCATTGCAATAATTGATCCGAAATACCACAAGTGCTACCACCACCATTTTTCTCAGTTCCATTGGAAGAAATGGTAAGATCTTCCATAGGATCTTTAGCGTAAAGTAACAGTCTGAAGTGATGTAATTATTCTGAGCAGAGAAATGAAGCTGTGTGTCCCAGACCACACCCAGAATTCTCATCTTATCCACTGGTGATGGACAGTCTCCTTCCTCCGTTGGCCACCAGGCTGCAGTCCAAATTGGAGGGCCATTACCAAACTCCATGATTTCGGTCTTCTGTGTGTTTAGTTTCAGGTAGTTGGTGTGCATCCATTGTATGATGCAATCAAGTCAATTATGAAACCTTGCAGACAGCGCCTCATTCACTGAAGATATAGAAACTATGATTTGAGTGTCGTCGGCATATGACACAAGTGAGAAGCCAAAGTCTCTTAACTAGTTTGGCCAATGGGGTCACATAAATATTAAAAAGTGTGGGTGAGAGCGCCGACCCTTGTGGGACTCCACAAGGAAGATAAATATGTCCAACTTGAGGTTGTCCCAACAAACCCTATGTTCTCCGCTTGTCAAGAATGATGAAAGAAGAGCCAGCGCCTTGTCCCGGATCCCACTTGCCTTCAACCCTCTGTGTAAGAATCAGATGATTCACTGTATCAAACGCGGCCGACAGGTCAAGTAGGATCAGGACCGCCCTCCCACCACTGTCCATTTGCATGCAAGGTTCTTCAGTGACCATGACTATTGCCAACTCTGTAGAGTGGTCTGCACGAAAACCATGTTGTGAGATATCCAGAGTATTATTGGAGATAAGAAAACAATTTAATTCATGGGTAATAGCTTTCTCCAAGACCTCGCCACCAAAGGGAGGCAGGAGATAGGTCGATGGCTCTTAATGTCCCTAGGGTCCATGCAGGGCTTCTTTAAAATAGGTATAATGCATGCTTTCTTCATGCTGTGGGAAAGTCTCCAGACCCTATGATAGTGTTTAAAAAGGGGGTCAATAGCGAGCTAGTTAGTCTCGAGGCCTTGTGAATTATGTTTGGTGGGCAAGGATCCTCTGGTGAGGTAGACTTAATGGTCAGTACTAGTCCTGTGTCATTGGGGAGAAGCTAGATAGATGATTAGTAATTTCTAACCCCTCCTCACTATCTTGAGAAGATGGATTATGGGGGGCAGGATCTGATCCCTCCAGTTCACTGTATATTTTTTTCACTTTTGACTGGAAGAACCCGGCCATTTGGTCACATACATTTTGATCAGGATAAAATGAGTCTCCTTGCTGAAGCTTTGATAGGGAGGAAATTGTCTTTAAGAGCTCTCCTTTAGAGTTATTTGCCTTCTCTATCTTCCCAGTATAGAAATCCGTTTTGGCTCTAAGAATAGCTTCCTTGTACTCTGTAAGAGACTTATTATAGCTAAGCTTGCCTTCAGTAGTGTAATGCAACCTCCATTCACGTATGGTGCGCCTGCGCTGTGATTTCAAATTTTTCAGCTCTGCAGTATACCAGGGGGCAGTAGGTTTGTGTCTGCGTTGGGAAACTGACTTAAAGGAGCTAGTTTGTCTATTGCTGCTCTGATCCATTAGTCCTAGTTATCTGCATCCAAATTCGAATTAGATGTCAGCATGGGAACAGTGTTGGTCAGCCGCTCAGCAAAGGCATCAGGATTAAAATTGTGCCAAGACCGTGCAAAGGTTGTGGGTGGACACTGTGCAGGGGGGACTGGGACAAACTCAACAAGGATATTAAAAATGATTGCTCTGTGGTCTGTCCAGATCAGTGGCAGAATCTTGTCAATCTGAATTGCAGAATCATTTGTAAAAATTCCATCCAGTGTATGTAGTGCATTGTGGGTGAGGCTGACCACTAGCTGAGACAGACCAAGAGCTTCCAAACTTTCTAATAATTTCATATTCATGGAGTCAGTGAAGAGTTCAAGGTGAAAGTTAAAATCACCTAGTACAGTAAAGGAGGAGATATCTGTACAGGACTTCATAAGATCAATAAGACCTTGTAGGAAATAATGTTTAGGACCAGGCTGTCTATAGAGAGGCAAACCTGGAAAATTGACCTTATTATTAATTTTAATATTAAATGTCATAGCTTAAGCTCCGGCGAGGGATATTGACTCAAATTTCATTTTGTAATCTGTTCTATAAATTATTGCTATTCCTCCGCCTATTTGGCCCACTCTGGGGACCAAGGCAAGGGAGTAGCCCTGAGGCAGGGCTGCCACCCTGTCTGGTTCAGAGGAGGGCGTAGCTCACGTTTCTGTGAGAAAGATTAGATCAGGGCAGGTTGTTTGAAGCAGGCATTCAATCTCCAACTTATGTTTGGTAACGGACATAAGTCATTGAAGAGACCCAACAAAGACTGTTGTATCCTGGTGCACAGTAAGGTCCTCATTTACTGTGCTTTAAAAGCAAATACAGTTTAATATATAATGACAAATGTGTTGTAGAATGCACAACTTTTTGCAAATGTTTTCAATATGAAATAATAAAATCTGTAGTAATTAGAGCATGGGTACTCACAAACTTTCTCTCGGGGGCCAAATGTACAGTTTGGTTTGTGTCCGAGGGCCACATCGGTGGGGGGGGCAGGGTCAGTGGGGGAGGGGGAGGGGCTAGAGCAACAACATAAAACTGACCATGAGGTTGATCATAGGTCCCTGCAGCGGACGCCTTCGTCCACTGAGCCGTCCCGGCATACACACATCTCTCTCGGTCTCCCTCCCTCTCTCTAGCTCTCTCTCCCTCTCACCCTCCCTCTCTCCTGTCTTCCTCTGTCTCTCTCCGACTGTCTCACTCCCTCTCTCTCACTCCCTCCCTCTCTCTCACTCCCTCCCTCTCTCTCACTCCCTCTCCGTCCCCCTCCCTTTCCCTCCCTCTCACTCACTGTCTCACCCCCTTTCCCTCCCTCTCCGTCTCCTTCCCTTTCCCTCCCTCTCACTCCCTCTCTGTCTCCATCTCACTCCCTCTCCCTCCCTGTCCGTCTCACTCCCTCTCCGTCTCACTCACTCCCTCTCCCTCCCTCTCCCACTCATTCACTCTCACTCTCTCCCTCTCTCTCACTCGCTCACTCCCTCCCACTCCCTCCCATTCACTCCCTCCCTCTCACTTACTCCCTCCCTCTCACTCACTCACTCCCACTCACTCCCTCCCTCCCACTCACTCCATCCCACTCACTCCATCCCTCTCACTCACTCCATCCCTCTCACTCACTCCATCCCTCTCACTCACTCACTCCCTCCCACTCACTCACTCCATCCATCCCTCTCACTCACTCCATCCCTCTCACTCACTCCATCCCTCTCACTCACTCCATCCCTCTCACTCACTCCATCCCTCTCACTCACTCCATCCCTCTCACTCACTCCATCCCTCTCACTCACTCCATCCCTCACTCCATCTCTCACTCACTCCCTCTCACTCACTCCCTCTCACTCACTCCCTCCCTCTCACTCACTCACTTCCACTCATTTACTCATTCTCTCTCACTCACTCCCTCTCACTCACTCCCTCCCTCTCACTCTCTCCCTCCCTCCCTCCCTCTCACTCACTCACTCCCACTACCTCCCTCTCACTCACTCCCTCCCTCTCACTCCCTCTCACTCACTCACTCCCTCTCATTCACTCCCTCCCTCTCACTCACTCCCTCCCATCACTCCCTCCCTCTCACTCACTCACTCCCACTCACTCCCTCTCACTCACCCCCTCTCACTCATTCTCACTCACTCTCACTCTCTCAGTCACTCTCTCACTCCCTCCCTCTCCCTCCCTCCCTCTCTCTCTCTCTCTCTCCCTCCCTCTCACTCCCTCCCTCTCACTCCCTCCCTCTCACTCACTCCCTCCCTCTCACTCACTCCCTCTCTTCACCCCTCTCATTCACTCCCTCTCATTCACTCACTCCCTTTCTCTCTCCCTCCCTCCATCCCCACTCCCTCCCTCTCACTCACTCACTCCCTCCCTCTCACTCACTCACTCCCTCCCCTCACTCCCTCACTCACTCACTCCCTCTCTTCACTCCCTCCCTCTCACTCCCTCCCTCCCACTCCTCCAACTCACTCACTCCCACTCACTCTCATTCACTCCCTCCCTCTCGCTCACTCTCTCTCATTCACTCCCTCCCCCTCACTCACTCCCTCCCACGCACTCCTCTCACTCATTCCCTCTCACTCACTCCCTCCCTCCCACTCCCTCCCTCCCTCCCACTCCCTGCCTCCCTCCCACTCACTCCCTCCCTCCCTCCCTCCCTCCCACTCACTCACTCCATCCCTTTCACTCACTTCATCCCTCTCACTCACTCCCGCTCACTCACTCCCGCTCACTCACTCCCTCTCACTCACTCAACTCATTTACTCACTCACTCTCACTAACTCCCTCTCCCTCACTCACTCCCTCTCCCTCACTCACTCCCTCTCCCTCACTAACTCCCTCTCCCTCACTAACTCCCTCTCCCTCACTCCCTCTCAACCCCTCTCTCTCTCCCTCTCACACTCTCCCTCTCACTCCCACTCACTCACTCACTCCCACTCACTCACTCCTACTCACTCCCTGTCACTCACTCCCCCTCTTAGTCACTCACTCCCTCTTAGTCACTCACTCCCTCTCCTTCACTCCCTCTCCTTCACTCCTCTCCTTCACTCCCTCTCACTCTCACTCACTCCCTCCCTCTCACTCCTTCCCTCTCACTCACTCCCTCCCTCCCACTCACTCCCTCCCTCCCTCTCACTCTCACTCACTCCCTCCCTCTCACTCCTTCCCTCTCACTCACTCCCTCCCTCTCACTCACTCCCTCCCTCTCACTTCTTCCCTCTCACTCACTCCCTCCCACTCCTTCCCTCTCACTCACTCCCTCCCTCCCTCCCTCTCACTCTCTCTCCCTCTCCGTCCCCCTCCCCCTCCCTTTCCCTCCCACTCCCTCTGTCACCTCACCCTGCCTGTGCGCCAGCCGGGGTGCCTGTGCGCCAGCCGGGGCACACACACACAGCCGCACCCAAGCACTTCACAGGTCATTAAAAGACCATTTGCCAGTTAATGATGCCTTTGTATTTCACCTCTCCTTAGGCCCCTGCAGCTTTACTCTGGCCAGTCCTAGGATCGCCCGGCCGGCAGCCCCCACAAAGCAGCAAGAGTCTCTCTCGCTGCTGCAGACACTTTAAAAAAAAAACTCGGGAAACACAGGTATGATGTCTCGGGGGTCCGCGGGCCGCCAGGGAAGGCTTGCCGGGCCGCCACTGGCCCGCGGGCCGTACTATGAGTACCCCTGAATTAGAGTATTTGTTTTGTGTGCACTTGTTTGTGTATTTTTTGCGAATTACTGTTTTAATGTTTGAAATTTAAATCATATAAATTGCTTTGGGGGGTCCCCGGCTTCCAGTAGAGACTCACTGGGCGTCCTCAGGAGGCAAACGTTTTTGAACTGCTCAGGCATTCAGCTGCTCACTCACTCACTCACTCATTTAAGTATTGACTCATTCTGGCATGCACTGGCGTGGGCATGATTTCTTATGTAGTATGAAGAATGATAATTGGAGATTCTATTTCAAAGGAGGTGAATATTTGGCAAGCGTTTCTGTCTTTCAGAATTATAAGTTAATATAGTTCTTGTTTTGTAAGTAATCATGGATGCACTTATAACCAAAGTTTGCTGTTTATTTTCTGACCCAAATATATATCAGGTGGTCCGTTAAAATAGTAACTTATATTTTTTTATTATTTCCTCTAGGTATAGTCCGCAGCTGAGCTGGTATGGCCTTTATGAATTTGCAGACATTTTCATTTTCTACTTGGTGCGTTGTGCGAGCTTCCAGATCACAGATGAACATGAGAAAAACTTTACTTCAAATTTTGAAATTTCACCCGATGTGTTGCTCCTCATGGTTTCACAGCCTATCCAAGATGCCTGTTCTCCATTGCATTCCAACTAGCGGGAGTCTTCAAAAGATGCGCAATGACAGTCACCATTCGGCCATTCTCAACTCATCAGACTTCATTGACTGGGCATGGGTGCGCCACCACCGAGAAGAAAGAAAAGGCAACAGCATCGCTAAGGATTGTGTAAATGAGCAAAATTATTATGAACAGTTGAATTCCTTTACTTCCTCCAAACAGGTTTTCAAATATGTATGCTCCTTGGACGAGTTGTCTGACATAATGGCAGCCGCGGCCTTGCTGAGGGTTGCCCAGATTGAGCTTGAGGAGGGCGAACTGAAGGAACCAGAACGCATATTTCAGGACAAAGTCTTCAAGGCACTTTGCTTTCAGTTTGAGCTTGAGTCCCAGAAGTTATCCACTGCTGGCCTGGTGGGGGCTTTGCATGCTCTCGTTCAGCTGCGGGTAGACCCATGGAGTACACTTATAGTACGCTTGGTATCAGAAAGTCAAGACCGGCTTGATAAGGGGAAAATGACCCTACGGAGCCTC
>NW_028253312.1:0-77891 GCF_964263255.1 Lissotriton vulgaris | reverse complement strand
CTTCAGCATGAATGTATGTAATGTAATGTATGTAATGTATAGGCATTTATATAGCGCACTACTTACCCGAAGGGTCCCAAAGCGCTTCGACCGCTGCGAAACCCTTCCTGGCTTCCCTGAGAGATGGTCCCTTAATGGGTATCTCCAGGGTGAGACCAGGCATCCCCGGCGGTCTGGTGGGGCCGTTAGTGAAGATGAGGCAAGCTAATGCCCAGAGTTGCCGAGTGTGATCGCTGATCAGAGTGGGCACCGAGGCGAGAGAATTATCGAGTCCGCTGACCCTGGTCCAGAAACCTGCCGCGCCGGGAATCGAACCCTGGTCCCGGGCCGTCCTCTGCTCTCGGGTCTGCCGCCTCTATATATATATATATATATATATATATATATGAATATTACCTACTGGCGGTCGCCAGTAGGTAGTTATTGTTAGGTTTGTTTTCTATTGGAAATCCGCAACATTCTATTGGGAATAACTTTGGCGCCAGTTGAGGAATCTGCCTGTAATTTTCCTTAAATTTGCCTCTCTGCGCTCCGCTCCTTCCCCGAACGTTTGGGGGGGATTCGTCAAGCGGGGGCTGAGATAAAAGGGGGGTCCCAAAACGTGTTTTACCCATGTTAATTTCCATAGGGCGGTTGGACTCACTTTTAGCCCGAACGGCTGAATGGATTTCCATAAAAACTTGGCAAAATTGTAGGGACTGGTAGCCTGATGTGCCTTTGCTATGTCTCAAGATATGTGCTCCAGTGGGTTTTGAGTAATTTAGGTTCAAAAAAATATATATATCTGGGCGGAGCCTGACCACACATCTGATCTGATTGGCTGTCAGCACTTCATCCAAGAAGTATTGACAGCCATCTTGGGACCAATATACATGATAGCACCTCATTAAAAAGCATTGTAGTTAATAGAGGGTTTTAGGACTTTAGTTACATTATAAATCATTTGTTGATGGTACCATACTCATTTTAGGAATTGTGGTGTGTTCTAAGGTGATTTTACCATGTGAAAAAGCCTTCTGCTGTGATATTTTCTGTAAAATCACATTATCTTTCTCAGTCATGTGAGAATGAAGTCTGACATTCTCAGTAAAACATGTACATCCAACAAGGACAGAGACTGTCAGTTGACTCCTTTGTGTTCTACTGCAGCCTCCTAGAGTGTTCTAAAGAACAACTAGAGCGCTAACAGTCCTACTTATTACAAAGGTATAGCACACCTGAAGGCACCGTGATGGGAATAAAGTGGTAACTCTTAAAACATGTAATTTAAAAAGGAACAAATGAGGGGGTATATTATGCCCTAGAAAGTATTATTAGTGCTGCAGAATGAAAAATTAGGGCACATTTTGAGTGACTTCTCGAATCCTCTTCTATTTCATTAAAACATTCTGACATGCAGTCTCCAAAGATGGCCACCAGAGACAAAAGAGCCCAAATGAAGCCCAAATATCACCCAGATGTAGCCCAAGTATAGCCCTATGCCAGAATGTCCCAGAGTGTTCTAAAGAACAACTAGAGCGCTAACAGTCCTACCTATTACAAAGGTATGGCACACCTGAAGCCATCTTGATTGGAATAAAGTGGTAACTCTTAAAACATTTAATTTAAAAAGGAACAAAATGAGGGGGTATATTTTGCCATAGAAAGTATGATTAGTGCTGCAGAAAGAAAAATTAGGGCACATTTTGAGTGACTTCTCAAATCCTCTTCAATTTCATTAAATTTTTTTGACATGCAGTCTCCCAAGATGGCTACCAGAGACAAAAGAGCCAAAATGTAGCCCAAGTATCACCCAGATGTAGCCCAAGTATAGCCCAATGACAGAATGTCCCAGAGTGTTCTAAAGAACAACTAGAGCGCTGTTGGTGTATATTCAAATGCTTTTATTTTCCTTAAGTTTATGTTCCACAGCCAGCCAAAATGTTTCGTTCTGTACAACAGAACTTCTTCAGGGCGTTCTTATTTCCTTCAAGTTATGTCGGTATCCTGTTGTCGTATAACTAGATATTTCTTCCAAATGTTAGACGAGACGTAAGTACATTCTTCTTCAAAGTAACTAGGTATCAATTTTACCCACACAATTCGGGCAGACTTGAGTATTTCATAGCATCCTCAAAGTCAGTCTTTCAAAAATTCCAAAGTATAGGACTTGATAATCTAAATCCGAATGTTTCTCAAGAAAAGTCATTTTCAATTGTTCGGAATATCAGTGTTTGGGCAGATATGACCCAGGGACCCCCAGTATGCAAGCGGAATTAGTCCCCCCTCTGCAAACGCGCCAGTGGCCTGCGTTGCAGAGAGGTGTAAAAAGAGGCATAGCCTCAATACAACTTTTTGCAATGCAGCCTCCTGGTGCATACTGGAGGTTCCAGGTGGGCTAGTTGGCCCCCAGGGACCCCTAGTATGCAAGGGGAATTAGTTCCCCCTCTTCAAACATGCACGGGGCTGCGTTGCAGAGAGGTGTAAAAAAGGGTGTGGCGTCATTACACCTCTCTGAAATGCAGCCCCCTGGCGCATACTGGAGGCTCCTGGTGGGCTAGTTGGCCCCCAGGGACCTCCAGTATGCAAGGGGAATTAGTTCCCCCTCTTCAAACATGCACGGGAGCTGCGTTGCAGAGAGGTGTAAAAAGGGGCGTGGTTAATCAATTTAATACTTTGCTCTCCATAGCAAATTGTCCTTCCACAAAGTTTGCAAACAATTTTGAAATCTCCAAACTGGGTTTGGATGTTTGGGACCATCTCACTTGTCTCTGGACCCGATGGAGTGGGTTGCTTACTTTGGGAGGTGCTGGGTGAAGATTGGGGAGGGTTTCTGGTCATTTCTCTGACCTCTGCCGCAGCATAGTTGTTTGGGTGCCGGCGTTGCATGTGGCTAATCATGGTGTTGTTGCCAAAAGAATACTTTTTGGCAGGGTTCCCCCTGGAAAGTACAGTGCCACAGATCAGACAAGTAACCTTTGGCGCATTAACTTTCTTGAGGCCCCTTGGGATTTTAAAAAACTCCCAGACAATGTGCTCCTTTGGCTAATAGGTGGTAGTATCTTCAGGCAGGTACCGCCTCTCCTCCTCCTCCTCTTCTTCTTCTCCACCACTGTGGTGCTGTGGTGGTCCTTGTGGTACAAATAGGTCTGCAAACAGGTCTTCCTCAGTCAAAGTAAAAAGTCAGAATGAGGAAAAAAGGTGGGGGCTTTCATTTTTTGCAAACCAAAACTGTCCTTAACCAATGAAAAGTGTTATTTTCAGGTCACATGACCCGACTCGCTTAAGTTACGCGCCCCGGGGTCGCTTACGTAGCGCGATCCTATGCGCTCGAGTGCTTCCGGGTGCGCTTACGCTGTGCGTATCATGC
This sequence comes from Lissotriton vulgaris, assembly GCF_964263255.1. Classification (NCBI taxonomy): domain Eukaryota; kingdom Metazoa; phylum Chordata; class Amphibia; order Caudata; family Salamandridae; genus Lissotriton; species Lissotriton vulgaris. Next base: position 74,542 of record NW_028253312.1, on the reverse strand, counting down.
GGACGCGGCTATGCGATATGTCACAATGATGTTTTCGTTCGCGGGAATAGCGCTAACGGGACGCTCACCGGTACGCGCACCGGGGCGCGCCGCAAGACTGCGCTTACCGGTGCGCTCACCGGTACGCGCACCGGGAGCGCTCCAGGGCAAAAACAAAAACAAAAAAAACCCATGAACAATATACATAAAAAAAATAGTATTACATAAATATACAATATCGGATTCATTATAAAAAATATTACATTTCATAGCTATAGAAATTTGCTAATAAAAAACCTTTGAAATTCACTGTAAAAAACATAGGTTTGAGGCCCTATATATAGTTAGGAATTAGCATTTAAAAAACCTATGAAATTCACTGAAAAAACCATAGGTTTCACACCAGTTATAGTTAGGAATTACCATTTAAAAAACCTTTGAAATTCACTGAAAAAACCATAGGTTTGACACCAGTTATAGTTAGCTGGAAATTTTACTGACATAAAACCATTGAAATTCCCACGTTATAGTTAGTTGGACTCACTATAACTTGCGCGCCTGCAATGCACTGCTGATGACGTCACATATTACATCACTCATGACATGGTCAGTGACATCACTCATGACATCACTGATGACACCATCCTTATGACAGAGTGACAGACCTCCTTTCAGTGTAATGTAACCCTTGAAACACATATTCAAAAATAGAAACTAACATTTTCAAAAAATTGGAGATACCCATACCAGTTACAACAACCAATTCAGTAATTCCACTATCTATATACACATCCACTCATTCACCAACAGTTCTATATAGTCACTCATACATATACTCACTCATCATATGTAGTGATACCCCTATTCATCCTGTTACAGACCGACAGTCATCCAAAAGTTACTCACACACATACTCACACATGCAAATAAACTATTGAACATCCATTTATTTTCACATACAACTATACACACACTACCACCTTACTTCTAAGGAAACTTACACATACTCACTCTCTTAAACAATCACTTATAGAAACACATACTTATTTAAACAGGAACTCTTACAATCTCTCACTCTCACATATACTCACTTATATACATCAATACTCACATATACTAGATTAAAACATATGTTGTTAATGATAAAGACACTAGTGAGACAGTCATTTACTCACTAACACACACATATACACACTCATCCACCCACACAGTCCTGCACATATGCTGTCTTCAAAACACATACAAACAGTGAGTCAGTCATTGATGCATCTATGTGCGAAGTAATACCCCCACCAAACCATACAGACACTCATACTGATGCTAAAAAGACATCTAATAACCCATATACACACACATGTAGCTACTCACCAACCCATGCAGCCACTTATACACAAAGTGAAACACTGATACATATATTTAAATATTTAAACATTACTCGCTAATATATGTATTCACTAAGATACACTTAATTAGCCAGTTAACCAATCAATTTATTTTTTTTAAACATCCTTTTAGACACTTATTTAAACATTTATTCTTCCATCGAACTTTACATATACATATATAAAACATATTTATTTTTCAGAAAGACACACATTCACTGGATGGTGTCATCAGTGATGTCATGAGTGATGTCACTGACCATGTCATGAGTGATGTAATATGTTATGTCATCAGCAGTGCATTGCAGGCACGCAAGTTATAGTGAGTCCAACTAACTATAACGTGGGAATTTCAATGGTTTTATGTCAGTAAAATTTCCAGCTAACTATAACTGGTGTGAAACCAATGGTTTGTTCAGTGAATTTCAAAGGTTTTTTAAATGCTAATTCCTAACTATAACTGGTGTGAAACCAATGGTTTTTTCAGTGAATTTCAAAGGTTTTTTAAATGCTAATTCCTAACTATAACTGGTGTGAAACCTATGGTTTTTTCAGTGAATATATATTCATATGTATATATAAATATATATATATATATATATATATATATTCACTGAAAAAACCAAGGGTTTTACACACGTTATAGTTAGGAACTAGCATTTGAAAAACCTATGAAATTCACTGAAAAAACCCTAGGTTTTACACACGTTATAGTTAGTCAGCAGTGCATTACACGCGCAAGTTATAGTGAGTCCAACTAACTATAACGTGGAATTTCATTGGATTTATGTCAGTAAAATTTCCAGCTAACTATAACTGGTGTCAAACCTATGGTTTTTTCAGTGAATTTTATAGGTTTTTCAAATGCTACTTCCTAACTATAACGTGTGTAAAACCTAGGGTTTTTTCAGTGAATTTCATAGGTTTTTCAAATGCTAGTTCCTAACTATAACGTGTGTAAAACCCTTGGTTTTTTCAGTGAATTTCATAGGTTTTTTGAATGCTAGTTCCTAACTTTGAAAGATATACCTGAAATAAATATCGACATAGCAAACTTACGTGCACAACCGAGTGCACGCACCCACCTATTTATTTCATGAAAGCTTTCCAATTTAAACCTAATGAATTTCTTCATAGACCAATGAAAGAACTTATAGTACGTTAAGACATTGAACCTAGGCTTTTTTTTTTGTCATATAAACCTTTTAATTAAATGGAGCCGAATTTTTTTTAATCATTCGTGCGTGACTGATTGTACACACCTTAATATTTATTTTGAAAAATATAACAGGTTTTATAATTTATTAATTGTATACTTAAATCGAGCTGTAAAAATATGTGAAATCCGTATGTGTTTGAATTCACTTCTTTTCACGTTTTTAAACTTCAGTAAAGAACATCGCTACTTCCAAATCACGTTCGTAACTAGATAGTGTCACCGCCTACACGTCCTGAGAAGCGCATGTAAAGTCATGTGACTTGAAAACAATTGGTTCTTAGTAGTTTCTGTTCTGGAATTTACACGAAGCACTCCACCCATTTTCCCCACAATCTTTTCTACTCTGAAGAGACAACAATGTCGAGCATCTTCCGGAAAACTTTGCTGAAATGGCTGCCGTTCCGCATTCATCTTCCGAATCTGAAGGAAATGAGCGACCACCGTTAAGAAGAAAAAAGGAATCTTTCATTTGGCAATTTTTTACTTATCCTGAAGATCAAAAGAAAGTGAATGCGACAAAAGTAACCTGCACGATATGCACGATATGCAATTCAAAATTTAAAAATGTTAAACAAAGGCACCCTGAGCATTATGCAAAAGCATCGACAAGAGCCCTGGCAACGCTATTACCATCAGAGGTGGCCAGCACATCTTCTGGTGGAGGACCTGTATCTCCATCGAGTGCTGAGATGGGCTTGAGACCATATCTTGCGAAGGTGCACATGAAATGCAACAAGTGTGGAGAAATTCTTTTGTATGGAGAGCAGAGCCTCGTTCTTATTAAACTCAAAATTGAAAGTCATAAATGCCCCAAGAAAAGATAAATTTCTTCACTTCATTTTCATAGTATTACATACTGAAAAATGTAGTACCAACTTTAAGAAATCGAAAGCATCATAACACTTGTTTCCAAAAAAAAAACAAAAAAAAAAGTTCTTTTCAGAACTAACTATTTCTACCAAAACGTGCTCCAAGAGCATATTATGACATGTTTTTTCGCCGCTTTATTTTAGTGCGCGACCGGGTGCGCGCACCCTCCTATCGCGTACAGGACCTGAGACTTGCATGTGAAGTCATGTGACTTCAAAACAACACTTCTAATTGGTTCTTGGTAGTTTCTATTCTGGAATTTACACGCAGCACTCCACCCACTTCCATCACTTTCTTTTCTACTCTCTAGAGAGAACAACGTCCAACATCTTCCCGAAGACTTCGCTGCAATGGCTACCGTTCCGCATTCATCTTCAGAATCTGAAGAAAATGAGCGACCACCTTTCACAAGAAAAACGGAGGCCACGCTATTACCATCAGAAGTAACCAGCACATCTTCCGATGGACGACCTGTATCTCCATCGAGTGCTGAAATGGACTTGAAACCATGTCTGGCGAACGTGCACATGAAATGCAACAACTGTGGAAAACTTCTTGTATACGGAGAGCAAAGCTTTATTCTAATTAAACACAAAATTGAGAGTCATAAATGCTCCTAGAAAAGTTAAATTTCTTCACTTTATTTGGATAGTATGACATACTGAAAAATGTCGTAGGAACTTTAAGAAATCAAAAGCATCATAACACTTGTTTCCAAAAAAAAAAAAAAAAAAAAAAGTTCTTTTCAGAACTAACTCTTTGTACCAAAACGAGCTCCAAGAGCATATTAGCTGATATTTTCTCGTCGCTTTCTTTTAGTGCGCGACCGGGTGCGCGCACCCACCTACCGCGTAGAAGCAGCAACACACGCATATGCAGTTATGTGACTTTAAAACAACACTTCCAATTGGTTCTTACTAGTTTCTATTCTGCAATTTACACGGAACACTCCACCACTTCCCTAGAAAACCAGTTTATCGAAAAACTTTTAAAGCCTCCCCTTATGAAACATTCGACATCGTTCACATAGCAGTGTAGTAAATAGCACTAGATACACTCCGTCCCTTAATTATAAGAGACTTATTGGTATGTGAGAAAAACTTTTGTTTTCACGTGATAATGTGAAATGCTGAGCCTGTTACAGAATTTTTTTTCACATATATGTTACTATTCTCCTTCGACCACTAACACCATAGAAAATACCACCAATAGCGGTGATATTTTTTACACCGACAACGGGCGATTTCTATCGCTTAGAGCCCTTGCTATTATAAAGTTTTATTTCCTAAGTCTCTGATCTCCAACTGTGCAGCGTGACTCCCCTGTGTGTCCTAATGAGGTGCTAAGAGCAGCACGAACAGTATACTGTGACTAAGCATCCATAAATTCCGCGGACATTTCTACCCTGCTATCTGCAATTATAAACATCAAAAGGAGCTACGCTGCACCCCTTGGAGAGGCCTCACTCCCATTGCTACAAAGGCTTGGCAGTCGCCAAGATGCACAAAAACAGCGTCTCGGATCCATTGAACTTCTGTGACGGTCTCAATGAAAATAAGCACTAAACAATATTCAAGTATGTAGCATTCCTTCTACTTGATTAGAGACTAAAAATTTACCGCAGCGCTGCAGCGATTTCTTCCGCAAATAAACCTTGGTATTAATGAGGTTTAACGCAAATGCGGTAAAAATCGTTGCAAAGCATAAGTATCACAGAAAAATCAGGATTATTCATGCATAGCGACCTAATGCTATTAGCCATGTTATCCACCTCCCATTGGATAACATAGCTAAGAACTACTCAGGGCAGGTGTTAGCTTTTAGAAATATTCCCGCTTAGCACAAATATCTCCAAAAGCTAGTAATAAGAGATAGCGATGTTAAAGACTATTTTCAGTCGCTAACATCTTGGCACGCCCACTTTGTATCTCATTAGATATAAATGCAACTGACATGCAAAGTGCGGCCCAAAATGTTCACTATCTTCTACTAAGTGTTGCTAACTGGTGTTAGCAGCAGCTAGGTAATAGAGAGATCATTTTATCTCTGCTTTCTTGACGTTTAAAGCAAAAAAAACACAGATAAACACCCTTCATAATATACCTCTATATTCAAATTGAAGTAGGCGTAGGTCTTCACGCAGCAATCACATGCACAGTTTTGAAAGAATATGGCCCAGAAACTCACTGAGTAAAAATCTCATAAATCACAGTCAACCAATTTCAATACGTATTACTTCAGAAGAACAGTTCTTTATGATACAGGGCTCTAGAATGACACACATATCTCGTCTTTATAGAAACCCTTCAGGTTTTTTTAACAGCTGTTAAATGCTTCCATACTCATCACAAAGCTGCTCCATCATGAACATTGCCTCATCTGTCCTCAGGACGGACAACATTTGTGATGAACTTGCCGCTGTGCATGCAGAACCATGACGGAACCACTCTATCATAAACACACCTGAACCATGACTCATAAAAGGAGTAGCTCAATCATGACCATGCAAGTCCCACTAAGCCCCCCAGCCCCCTAATCTTGAGTCAGAATTGGAACTGCAACACAGGATTTAAAGTCCTGCAAAGAACACCATGTAACATTTAATATCATATACACCATTGTTTTCATATATCACTTTTGCTAAACTCACTCAGTGAAATATCGCTCATTTTATTAAATCACTTTTAAAGCATACCTTCTAACAATGCACCCAATCCTATGTGGAAGTGTTCAATATAAAAGATGACATTGCTTTAAGAAGGATAGAGAAATAAATAACACAATGTTGTAAAAATTTCTTTATTATATATACTTACCTAAGAAAAAGAAAAAAAAAAGTAAATTTCTTATTAAAACGTAGCACCTGTGGAAAGAAATTAAAAATAAGATTATAAAGTATATTATTTATAGAAAAAACAATACGAAACAATAAGACAGATGCAAAGAAAACTGTCAGATATTATTAATTAAACTTACCTTATAAATATAATATCTGTGGAGGAGAGTAAAAAAAAAATCTGTTATAATACATATTTCTGAATGCAATGTAGCAAAATAAGTAAACAACATATTAAATGATTTATTTTTGCTGTCCTCAGAATACATTGATTTTCACTATCAAGAGTGATTTCAATATTAATCATCATATAACAGCGGGGAAAAAAAACACAATCAAAATGATTGTGTTTAAAAAACCCATACAAAATCTGCATACATATTATAAATACTTGAAAAAAAACATATCTTAAATGTTTTCCTCAAATTCGCAATTTCTTGAGTAAGCACACTACATCTTCCACAGTTACAACCTAATTAAAGTATACCACTTATTTTTCAAGATATCTCAACAAAACCCCGTGCAGCAATCTCCTCTAAAAAATGTATTTGAAAGACACAGTTTCTTCTCTCATACCTTTCCGCGTGGCCAAATTGTATAAGCTAACTCATTATCTTTTAAATACCTCTCCCAAACACTTACGTCCATATAAGTTTCTAAATAATTCTCAAAAGTACTCATTTTCTTCTCTCATATTTTTCCACGTGGCCAAATACTATGAGTTAAGTAGTTTTTTTCTGAAATTATGTAATCTTAGTCTTATCTATTGTTTTCTGTACTTTTACAATCAAAATTTGTACCATATTTTATACCATCAAACATTAAGTAAATTTGTACCTGATGTTATCAATATGCAAAACACAAATTTCATTTATAGATTTGTACACCCTTATTTACATGATATTTGTAAACTAGTAAGTTTCAGATCTTTATAGTATACATATTCCTACAGCAAATCATTCTACTGAAATTTGGGTTCCAAAAATAACAAATAAGAGTTACTTAAGACAAAAGGCAAACGTTTTTTAAAAGTCAATTGGCTATCATTGCAAAGTGTCCAGCCACTAGCACACTTCAAATAAGCCGTATAATGTCCTGATGATGTAGAATGCCCTTCATGATAAATAATGGCTACAGTTACAAATGTTCTTCTAGAAATAGAAACTTGAGAAGCCACAACATTTTTAATTAAAGTGGATAATTTACTCCCATCAGCTCTGCATCGTTGAAACATTAAAATTACATATTGTCCGTATCTATGGATAAATAAAGTTGATAACATTTCAGACTTGCATTGAGAACAGACCATGTTTTGATGCGCATCTTTAACTAGTTTATGAAAAGGCACTTCTTTGCAGTCTGGTAATGTCAAATATAAAAATCTTTCACTTGGTATCTCAGTACTTTTTAAAAATGAGCAATTATCACACTTATGTTCCCATTTATAAGAAAGCCCAAAAAGACTATCAATATCTACACCTTCATCTTCCAAAGCTGTAAACATATACATAATAAATTCCTTACAATCTTGCTGTATATTCTGAGAAAACTGATTTACTTCTGCACATATATCTAAAACATTCCTTAATTCCGAAAGACTTCCTACTTCATTATCACCACTACTACACGTTTCAAATATAGAATTTAAAGAATGACAAAAGGTATGCTCCTGATTTTCTATAATCTGTTCCTTAACATTTTTCAGAAAGAAAACAACATTAACTACTACATTTGCATAGCAGTTGACACCACACCTATTTTCCAACTTAAATCCAACAATCTCTTCAATACTAACAGTTTTGCTAGAGCTACCAACAACAGCTACATCTTTTTTTCATCGTTTCTGGACTACTTCAGCACATTTGTCCTCATTTTTCCTTTTCTGACCAACTATACGCCTTTCAATTAAAGGATATTTAGGTAAACTTGGAGCATATTCTCTTCTTAACCTATTGTACTCCTTCACACAATTTAAATCTGCACTAATCTTTGTCTCATCATAATCAATTAGATAAAGTCCACATAAAGTTCTAACACGCGACAGAGCAACATACGCCATGCCCTCTTTGAATACAGTACTTCCAATATTTACCAAAGCACAATCTACACTTAAACCTTGAGATTTATGTATAGTCACTGCATATGCCAAACAAATTGGAAATTGCTTACGACGGACATATAAGTCTTTCACAAGCAAAAAACGAGTTGAACATCGACTAATTTGTTGAACTTCCTCAATCCCATCAAATTTTATCCTCAAAAATTCAATCTCATCTCTATTGGTATAATTGACAAAACCAACAACATTACCCATTGCTCCATTTACCAATCCTCTTTCTACATGTAAATTTCTTCTTAAAATTATCCGACAATTTAAACATACATACAGATTTTTCTCTAAACCAGCAGTTTTAGATATAGTTTTTTGAAGAGAATCCAATTTCAATTTCAACTTTTCAGACAAAACAATAGTACTACCTTCATGCTCTATTCTATCTTTAGCTTCCAGTTTCTTAATTTCTTGCTTTTCTAAATTCAACATTTTCTCATTAAAAACTGAACATTCTTTCAGAGTTGGCATCAAGCATATCACTGACTTATCTACTACCTCTTTACTATATATTCTCTCAGGAACATTATCTTCATTAGGAAACAGCTTGGAAAGTAATCGCGTTCGTAGAGTCTGTTTCGCATCTTCAGTTAATTTTCCAATCCTAATATCTTGAAGAATACTTCCATATTTAGTATCCTTTGCCTGTCGCATATTTTGAATCAGTTCAGTATATTTGAAATGTGACCATATATTTACATTTCCAATACTGCCCAGGCACTTTCTGGTCTCCTCATGTGTAACAGTTTCAAATACAGGTTGTCCTTTCACAGGAGTCAGCTGCAGTAGATCTCCAAAAACTATGACATGTTTACCTCCAAATAACACATCATACTCTGTCTTAAGTGTCTGTTGCATTCTTAAATGCACAAAAGCAAGCATTAAATTGGAGACTATGCTTACTTCATCAATAATAAGAAGTTTCATTTTTTTAAGGACTCTAGAAACTTCAAAACAAGCTTCTCCAGATAGCTTCTGATATTGTAATTTATTTTCATGTTCAACTGGCAGCATCAGCAAACGATGTAAAGTTACACCTTTTATATTATGTGCTGCCAATCCAGTTGGAGCAGTAACAACACACGACAGTGTTGACTGAGTTGTTTGCTGTAAATATGTAGTAATTCCTTTAATTAGGAAACTTTTACCAGTCCCAGCTTCTCCACTTACATATAATCGAATAGGCTCAAATGACATACATGAACAATCTTTTCTCTCATGACGAAAGCCATGCTTAATGTGCTCTGTCACTTCATCATATATCTGTCTTTGCTCAATATTAAACTGCTTCTTTAATTCTTCTAAGTCGATTACTTCCTCTTGACCTTGCTGCATTGCGCTTTCCACCTCATCCATGGCGGTGGCTGCTTCATTTTGAATAATTGGTTGTCCCAGTGGATCTTGACTTAATGATGCCGAACTTTGACTATCTTGTGAACTATCTCTAGCAATCTCTGCTGCAATTGTTGCTTCTTGCTCTATTTCGTCATTCAACATTTGGAGATAATTGCTGAAAACAGGACATTCAATACTACTTTTAGATGCGTTGAATGAATCTTCATAACTATCAAAGTCTCCAAGTAGTTCCTCTTCTCTACGCCATGGTTTAAAGAGTTGCAACAGAGCAAAATAGTAAAATTCTCTTTTATCAGGTGTTTCGCAACTCAGTTTCCGATGATTTATCAAGTGTCCTTTTCTTTGTTTTACCAGACATCCTTCATGTCCAATTACAGCATGTACACCTTTATCAATATTCTCGGTAACATTTCTCTTAAAAGTATAATTTTGAAGCATTTCATACAGACAAATGTTTTCAAGCACAGTACTTCTATTTGGATAGTATGTATCCAACATATTTGTTTTCAAAATGTCTGTACTGTTTGGTTCTTTCTGGGCTAAGTACTCAATTTCTTGCACAGGTTTTAGAACACGGTTTCGTGTTTCTGCTAGGCCCAAACTCTCCCAGAGAATAGTCCTTGACTTCGCATAAAGACTTGCTGATGATAATCTATCACAACATTCATATGCTCCAATTTCTCGATGAGACAGCATCTTCAAACTGTACGTATATAATTTCTTGCTCAGGCTCTTTTCATGAGAAATGTCTTCCCACATCTCCTTCAGTTCCGTCTTTTCAGATTTCGTGATGTAAGACGTTACATATCGAGCCACAGCAATAGAGTTGTCTGCAACATACTGTATGTCCATGTTAGCATTCCACATGGACAAAATGACTGGATTATAGTCATTAATATATTTCGATTCTTCACCTCTTCTTAAATTGTACGTATTTTTAGGTGACCTCCTTCTGATATTATGTCGTAAACATGACATCAAATTGTTGACTCTTCCTTTTGAAAGTACCGGTCGTGCAAATCCAAAGCGACATTTGGTATAAAATTTGCTCTTTGATTTGAATTTTCGCCGACAATATTTTCCACAGCGATGACTTTGGAAACGTTACACTTTTCCTCTTAAGTCCTTATCAGTGGTACTATTAGGTATGTCACAAGTGGCATACTGTTCAATAAAAGACAGTACAGTCTCATCCGAGTCTATTCCAAATTTAGGAGCATCCTTGATCCATAGCGGCATATGAATATGAGGAGCACGTCTTGCTTGATATTCTTTTCTCCAAAAGAAATCCAGTACTTCACCAAGAGGCGGATTTTTCTTGTTAGTAATGAAAGACATCATAGCTTCAAATCTATGATTAAAATACCTGCAAACATTAACTGGATCTAATGAACACAGTTCTCCAGGTGTCTTGTAGTTTATATTTTCTATATTTGCATTCGCCTCCCGAAGAAATTCAACTAAATCTTCCCAAGCATACTCTGCACAGCTTAGAGTTAAAAACCATGTTGGTGCTCCTAAGTTTCTAAGCATGCACTTCAAATCTCCATGACGACGGTACCAATACTCATTAGTACCCCGCTGACAAGCCATTAAATTAATTAAATGAGAATCCAAAACACTATCTTTCTGATGCACTCTATCCATAAATTCCCTGGCTGAAATATTTTGCAGATGTACACCACTTTTTAAGATATGATTTACTGCATAAGACAGACCAGATAAGTCACTCTCAAACAAAAGATGAAACAGATATGGAATGCTTTGGCGAAACCTTGGATCTTCTGCATATAATCTAGTTGTCCGGTACTCAGATGCAGGAATCTGCATAGGTCGATCATCATATCGTGTACCTTCACCTGTAGGAAATAACTGTGGAAAACAACGACCTTCCATACTTTCTTCCCAGACACTAATAGGATTTCCTTTCGCCTTTCTCATCTGAAATAATTCAATAGCATTCCCTATTGCTTCTTTGGAATGCAGTGGATGAACACTGTAATGTTCATAAATTTCTTCAGATCTAGATACATCAACTTTTTCAAATTGTCCACTTCACAAATCCCTATCCTCTTCTTCACTTACATCTTCTTGTTCTACATATACATCTTTGTAATACTTATTATTTTGCACTAAATACAACGTTGCCTTTTTCACTTTCCTAACATCCACTAAATCTTGCCAGATTTTCTTACTCTTTTTGGTACCCCATTCACTAGAATAACTAGAGGTTCCTCTTCTACATTTTCAACACCAATTGTTTCCATATTTTTTTTAAGATCAAGAGGCAAATACACAACTCTACCCTTTAATCCTCTTAGTAAGTCTGAAGGGTTTAATTTACCAGTCTTAGGCTCCATTCGAACAATAGCCTGAAAAGGATGTACACATTGAATCAGAATCGTCTCATAAGTATTTAAATTCATCAATTCAGATGGAATATTTACCAACTCTAAATTATTGTGAACAGCTCTAGCAGGCATTTTATTTTCATCTAATTTATTATAACAATATTTACAAACACGTTGCTCAAAACCCAAATCAAAATAGTTTTCCACCAACAAATAAGTTGCAAAATCTTTCCATTGACCATTACTTTCATCTTCACTTTTTAAATATAAATCAACTAACCTCGTTTGACTTTTGTAATGAATTCGTCGACAACAGACACAAGAAAAATGTGGTTTCTCACCTGCAATTACCTTAAACTTTATTATTTCTTGTTCAAAGTTTTCAATATTTACATTCCCAACATTTTCTAACACATTTCCTTCTATAATTATATCACCTTCTACATTATCTTCCTCGGGACCAAAATAACTTACCTCAATTTCTGCACAAATCTTCTTAACATCTAATTCACATCCATACAAAAGAGCACTATTTAGCTGTTTAAGTTTAAGTGCTGGACTTTTTGCATAGTACAACTTTCTTACCAATTTTCTCATTTTAGTGTGATGCACTGCTAACATCTGGAAGTGATGAAACACACTCTGGCATATTTTTTTAGAGAGACAAGCCAGAGAATGGCCTTGCAGACCTATTTTCTCGCGCACTCTGCATTCATCTAATTCTTACAGCATTTTAATTTTTTTCTTTAGACTTTCTTTAGTGTACTTACGTAAGAAATTGCGAAAGAAATCAATTGAATCCTGTCGTACACTACAAATGCTACTACAATTCCAACTGTAAACAGGAGCATTAGGACGTCCCTGTAAAGCTTCTCTAGCCATAACATCTTCTGCATTTCTAACCACAATTTTCTCTTTCTCAATAACACAACCATCCTTCACCTCATACGCTCGACCAGTGGTGTCAACTGCATGCAACAGATCGTTACTTTGAAAGTAACTCTCTTCATTAAAAAATGGCTCAGAAGTTGAAGTATGCATCCACTTCCCAGAAAACACTTTACAAAAATTACTCCTATTTATATGTCTCTCCCATTTACTTTTACTTTTGAAAACTCGAATCGCCTTTTTAAAAATATTTATTCTATTAAGTATTAAAATAAATAACTTTCGTTTTGTCTCAAATGCGCGCTCAACAAAAGCCTCTATATATAGTTTTTTTTTAAGAAAAACAGATCTTTTTTTAGAAACTTTTTCCTTTTGTAATAAATTCGCAATGACTCTGTTGTAAAACATACGCTTCCTGATTTGGCTAAATTGATTGGTCCGGGTTTTACTGTACTGACTTTCATCTTTCCTAATTCCAGTAATAGTAGTTTGTTTAACTCCAGATCTCTTTTTAGATGATGAAATCGTTTTCTCCTTCTGAACTTCAATATTTACATTTTTCCTTCCCAAAATGCTTTTGACAAACTTTTTAGTTTGCTTACCAGGAGTACTCTTCTTTGTATCCGTCCTCTCAGTCTTTGAAAATAATTCTGTACTTTTCTTCTTTAAACTGTACGTCTGTTTGTAGAGTTTCTTTTTTTCAATTCTGGTCGGCATCTTAATTTAAAATTTTGATGAGATTGTGAACCTGTAAGACACAAAAATAACAAATATTATAGTTCAATACCGTACAAATTAAAACCACACATTCATTTTTTAATAAAATACACATAATAACAGAAAATCTCAGAACAAAGTAGTAAATCCTGTAGTGAATTTTCCTTGTAAATTTATCACACTGTATATTTCTTTAAACTTCATAGACAATTTTGAATTTTTTTTTAAAGCATACAAACAGTACACTTTTTTCAAAAACTATCGGTCATCATAAGTGTTTTAATCTTTTTTTCTACAATCTCTTTTACACTTCATGAGAACATATCTTATCACTCTCATGAAGCACTTCATCGACGAATATATGAAGAAAACTATCATCACGAATGGTTTGCTATCACTTTTTTTTATTTATTTAAAAGTTCATAATTTAAAAGAACTTCTAACATCAGTTCATCAGAGACCTCTTCAACTCCATTGTCCTCCTCTTCTATCAGCTCTAAATATGCTGAATCTAATGAAATGTCCATAAAATAGTCATTTTCATCTTCTTCCTCTCCAACAACCGCGTCTAATATTTCCTCCATTAGTTCATTTATAATTTCAAAATTCACTTCATTTTCTTCCCAAAAAAATTCCATTTTATTTTTTTCTATAAATTCTTCTTTTTCCTTTTAAAAAAATATAAAGACTAAATTATATCTTTGTCCATAAGTGTATAATTAAAAACTACCTTTACTAATTTTTAAACTACAGATCATTTTATATTCTCTAACTTATTAACTCTATAATTTGTAAGATACCACATTCCTCTTGTTTTGAAAAAGAAATTGGCAATATAACTCTAAACATTGACACTGTGTTTTTTTTAAAATTAAATAATTACTGTTGATAAAAGACATTTCACTGTAAAATTTATTTTTAGATTTTCTACATATTTGAAATATTTATTACCTGTATAATAATTTTTAGAGACCCATTTCTTTTATTTCATCACTACAAAGTGCAATATAAATATATGCACTCTAAAGAAAAGAATCACACTATACAAACCATTTAATTCACTTTACAGATTACTACTTCCCACAGAGACAGTTCCATTTATATTACAACAGTATACTCAGCATATCAATGTCTTACCATATGCAAAATGTCATACTTACCATGAACAACCACCTCATAATAAAACTCTACATTAATATTTAAAAAGTGCCTATACATAGTATATTCACAGATATGCAGGAAAATGAGCATTAAATTTAGATCCATATCATAATACCTCTCTGTAATTAAAAATGGAACACTGCCAAACATAATACAACAAGATTTTAAAAATAATGAGCACTTCACAAGTATTACTAAAACAAACCTGAAAGAATTATACTCCAATGATTTCTAAATCTCAACTCCTTGCAAAAGATCACATATCCCAAGCTCATTAAAACATAATTTGAACTGTCAATGGAGAACATCTCAAAAGACATATGTATTATAAGCAGATAGAACCACATGTGAAAAATTTGAGATAAAATCATGTTCAAAACATTTACAAATTATTCTTTATTATTTTCATCACCACCCACAGAAATTGCCAAAGCATAAAAAGAAACTCACCTGAAAAAAAGAATATATATTCTCAATATATAACTTCGACAGGTTAATCCTTACAGGCACCAAACACTCTAAAAATTGAAAAAATAAAATTTTATTAACTTATAACAAACTTATTTCCTACACAATATACAATCATTATAGCATTGAACAAGCATAAGTAATATGATTCACAAAATACTCTCCATTAAAAATAAATACAAAATTTCTCATTTATAAAAGCATTGTGCCACAGATATGTCACTTTTCCCTATGTTAAAATTCATGCACCTACAACAGTAGGCTTTCAAAAGTAAAAGGCCAAGTCACAAAACAAAAAAAGCCTTATTAATGAAACATTGCGCCGCCACTGCGTCACTTTTACCATGGGAAAAGTGACGCACGGGTGACGCAAAGCCGTCATAAATTAGGCCCCATGTCCATAGAGAAAAACTACAGGGCCAGCATTATACACATGCAAGCAGTACACTTGCACAGAACCACAAAACACCAAGAGCCACCATGTTAATATATATCCTTAATATAATAAACTTCTGAAAATGGATACATATTTCCGTGGCAAACTCCTTAGCAATATTTAAGTGACTAGACTCCTAGAAAATGTATCAAGTCATTATGCTCCTCTCCACTGCATAGCCGGCGACCTAATTCTGTGGAGTTCCTATACGACCGGCAGAACTGCGCCGTTTCCTTTACCACCTTGGTAAATTCAAAATGGATGTCCCTCCTGCCTCCGCAAACGAGCCAGACCACATACAACTATTTCGACAGAGAATGCTTCTGTACTACGGCACCTTAACACTCTCATCTTTGAATACTTCATATCGATTATCATTTCCATATTCGTATTTCACTTGTGTGCAGCCTGTATTTCATTGCTTCAGCTGTGATTTCACGTGGGCCCTGCATTTATGTCTCTGCAATTCGGTTCCTCCTGAAGCGAATTACAATCACCTCATGTATCCGTTAATTGATCATGAACAGCTTTGTTACAACAGAGGGTTTACGGCCTTTGCAGCGATACAAGGAGTTCTGGGTCATTGGAATATATTCGCAGCGGCGCAAGATTTCCTAACAGAGAGCTACATCGAAAACCCACCGAGCTGCCCTATGATGGTAAAAGACGCTCCAATAATGACAGATCATGAATGCTCCTTTCCTCTTCTCAATTGGAAGGCTGACATGTTTTCAGATAATAACAGTGATTTCTTGTTACAAGTACTTGCTGCCTATTTTGCCTACACAATGGACGGTTAACTCTTTCCTAACATCGAAAACCCACCGAGCTGCCCTCTGAAAATAAAAGAGGCTCCGATTTTAACAGATCATGAGTACTGCTTTACTCTTTACCATTGGATAGCTGACATACTTTCAAATGATAAAAGTGATTTCCTGTTACAAGCAGAAGCTACCTATTTTGCTTAAACAATGCTTCAATAACTCTTATATAAGCCATTGACGTCCTCATTTCCTTTTGCTTCCCTATATTCTTCACGTTCTTTTCCATATTTTCTTTTGAAGAACAGACCTATTGGCTTTACTAACAGTGGACATTATGATTTCGTGCTGGCTAAATTTTGGTCTTTTATATGAACTACATTTGTTTCTTCAGTTACTCGATTTTCAACTTTATTTTTTTACAGTGTAATCTCAATAATTCTATTGCATATCTTATCTAAGGTTATTTCAAACATACTCGATGCAAAACTCGCTAATATATGCTACATGTGCCCTAATTAATGTGTAAATTTTAAACAAGTTTTTTATAACTGTAAACGCCATTTCGCATCTCAACTGCTTATTTCCGCCTCACACGCCTCTACTCCTTTAATTTCCTATAAAATTATGTTTTTAAAAAACTTTACAGAAAAATATGTTCTTTCAACAATATTTCCATTATTACTAGTGCTGTATTTCAAATGCAATACTGCAACCTTCAAAAGATATCTCAATACAGTAGTTCTCCTCAATAGTGATTTGCGCAGCATCCAACAGATTACATACATGCACCTCTCGCAATTTTGTCGTTTTGGAGCCTTTTTTTTCCCCTCACATACATGCACCTCTTGCCATTTTGTCGCTTTTGGCGCCTTTTTTTTCCCCTCACATACATGCACCTCTCGCCATTTTGTCGCTTTTGGCGCCTTTTTTTTCCCCTCACACAGTAACATAACACAAACTTGATAGTGCTTCGCATGTAGACAGCTGATTGATAAAGTAATGATGTATAACAACTTGCATTTTCATATATCGTTCCTAAACTAAAAGACCAGAGACCTTCTTCCACTTATTAAAATATAATATACTTCCTTATAAGAGTGTACAATGTTTTTTTTCCAACTATATTGGCAGTCGCCAGTAGGTAATATATATATATATATATATATATATATATATTACCTACTGGCGGTCGCCAGTAGGTATATATAGTTAGGATTTTTTCTCTATGGGACTTTTGAAAATTCTATGCCTAATAACTTTGGCGTTTGTGGACGGAATTGGCTGAAATTTTCAGGAAAATGGCACATTTTGTTTCTGAGCAGCACCTGGAAATTTGGGGGGGGTTCGTCAAGGGGGGGCCGAGAAAAAAGGGGGGTCCCAAAACGCGTTTTTCCCATGTTATTTTCCATAGGGCGGTTGGACTCACTTTTAGCCCGAACGGCTGAATGGATTTTCACGAAATTTGGCAAAATTGTAGGGACTGTTAGCCCGATGTGCCTTTGCTAGGTCTCAATATATGTGCTTCAATAGATTTTGAGAAATTAACGTTTAAATCAAGATATATATCTGTAACAGCGCTCCGGGCAGCTATCTGGTTAGCGAACCTTTCGCGTAACGGAACTTTGCGATGAGAAGCTGATTGGCCCTCCGGTGTCTGTCAACATTCTAAACAGTCCGGAGCGGCCGCCATCTTGTCTCTCGGTAGGATCGAGAGACAAGAGGAGGCCAAAACAAAGGGGGAAATTACCATAAGGGGGCATAGTAGATCCTCGTTGACCCCCTAGGTTTTATGTGGAGGTTTTAAAAGGGCCTAGAGGGTCCAAAAAAAAATATTTTTTTTTGCGTGGTAAGCGCCAAGTTCGCGAACCGGATAGCTTTCTGGGCAGCGAACTTTATGGATAAAAGAATGAAAGACTTTTCTAATACTGTATGTTAATTGTTTGTTGTTTTTCTTGTTTTTTTTTGTTTTCTTTGTTTATTTTTTTTTTATTATGATTGTGTTTCATATTTTATTAAATTTTCTAACATTTCATTGTCAGAAATGTCATAATTTATTATAGGGTGTAATTGTTTTTCATTTTGAAGCAAGTTGTCTACTGCTTCAACACATTGTAGAAGTTCGTGGTCTCTACTGTCATCCATAAAGTCATCAAGTTTGTCTTGGCTGTTCTCCTTCAGTTCAATCGAAAATGAAACTTGTTGTTCGCCTTCCATTTTGCCTGAAATTTTGAATAAGAAAATATATATTAGTAGAGATAGGGCACTGTTGGGATTAATTTTAGATAGGCAGTTTTTATCAGTGAATTTATCTTTTGGCAGTGTATAGTATGAGAGTGGAAATAGGACTATAAAAAAGTGTATGTGATTTAACCAAGACAAGCCTTACTCCATTGATAACTATAACAGAGAAGTCTATCTAAATACATTACTACTACAGAGGGATAGTGTATATCTAGCAGAAAAAGTCTACTATATTAAGTCATAGTGCACAATATATTAAATTATAACTTACCTTCACAAAGAAGTTGAAGTTTTTTGAAGCTTTTGAAATAGGAGGTACAACAAGAAGTAGTAGTCAAAATGGCTGTGTTTCCTTCTCTCCCTTTATATATATACAGGTATATAACCAATCAAATGTCAGGTAATAAAAGTAGAAAATGAAAGTAACATTTTCATTGGTTGTCAATTCCAACAATTCAGATGTGTTTTGTGAAGTAATTGACCTCACGGTACTTGGAGAGGTCTACAGGCTAAATGGCTAAATGGAATTTCAATGAAATTTGTGAGAATGGAAGGGATTGTTATGTAGTATGAGCTAATCTATATTTGGTGAGAGTGTCTCTAGTCGTTTTTCTGTAAATTACTTTCCCGCCTTTTTTTAGGACCGCTTTCCGGGAAGCTGCCCGGTTAGCGAACCTTAAGCGTCACGGGAGTCCACCATTTTGTGTTTCGTTCGCATTAAGATACAAGATGGAGGGCAAATAATGTTTAGAATGGGTAGAAGGGGTCATGGTAGACTTATCTTGACCCCCTAGGTTTTCTGAGCGTGGCTGAGGAGGCTTATATGTGCGGGAAAAAAAATGTTTTTTAAAAAAATTCCGCGAGGTTAGCTTTCGGTTAGCGAACCGGGTAGCGCTCCGGGGAGCGAATTTTGTGGAAAATTAGTGAAAAAAGTTAGAGAAAAATAATAATTGTGAGTGATCAGATGTAGGGTAGCTCTGAGAAGAGCTTTTGGGTTTATGGTACATTTAGGTACTTATAAGTAGGTACCAATGCACAGTCTTAAATTCAGAATGAAAATTCTGTTGCCCTCATCTGAGAAGTGAACTCCATCTCCTCTGTAGATATCTTGCATGTAGTAACGCAAGTTGTTGTTGTACAGAGAGCCCATTCCATGGTCTCTCATGTAAGCTGAAACAGATTTGTTTACATGCTTCCTCGCTTTCTCAATTTGTGGACAAAATTGGTTGGACCACCTCCATTTCTGTCTTTGGCATATATTGGAATATACCAAGGCAGTTTGAGGAAAAAGTGCCATTAATTGCGCCAAGGTGTCCTTTAAAAGCATTTCCAGACCTACCCCTGTCAAAGTGCCCAAATCATTACCTCCACAGTGCACTATTAACAGGTCAGGTTTTGGCAAATGCATAAAGGTTTTCACCAATGGAATCAATTGGTGACATTTTAATCCTCTTTGGCCCAACCAGTTAATTTCCACATCTTGTAAATTGAGGTTGTGTAAATTTCTGCTCTCAGCATACCTTTGAGCCCAGTGGATGTAACTATGTCCAAAAATCCAGACGTTAAACATGGTGGAAGAAGGTTGTTCTGCAGTCAGATGAAGTGTGGTAATGAAAGGGCAGTTGAAACAGTAGGAGTTTCTAAAGAAAAAAAACTGTGGTTTTACTATGCTAATGATTCATTAGCAGTGATTGGTGCATTTCCATTTCGGAAAATAGAAAGTTAGGGTGCATGGATGTGTTCTTTGAAAGATGTAATTTGAATGGTCAAGGAAGAAACAATTAATGAAAGATTGCACTGGATACGCAGGTGCACTGAGAGTTAAGAGTTCAATTGAAACATTGTTTTGTGAATTTGCAAACATGAGAGGTCTTCCAGGAGGTGGTTGCTATGGAAACAAGGCAGACAGGGCAGAGGGGGGAAGGGTTTTGATTTGAAAAAAGTGAGGGAAGAGGTATGATTGGCTAATATGAGAGATATGTGAAAAGAATATCTGTATTTCTGTGCTTTCAATAGCTGCAGCCTTTGGAGTGCATCCTTTTTCTTCTGCTGAAGACAATTTGGTGTATTTCTGAGACTGTTTTCAAAACTCAAAAAATATTTGCTAAGGTGAGAAAAGATTTATTTAATTTAGATAGAGAATAGTATGATTTAAGGAGAAAATGATGAAGAAAGCTGTGTTTTTAAAATGTGGTTTTGTCTCTAGTGATATACTAATAGAATTAGTTTCATAGAGAAATTATAATTGCATATTTGGTGTAACATTCTGGCATGCAGTAACACAAGATATTGTAATACATGGAGGCCATTTCATGGTCTGTTATGTAAGCTGAAACAGATATGTTGCTTTTAAAAACGATTTAAGAAATCAATTACATTTCTGGATATGTACTGCTAGAGCTTTATAGGTTGTTTTGGGCCATATTTATAAGGTATTTGAGTGTCTAAGATGTTGTGTTCGCCTTTTAAAATGTAAAGTGTTCCTCATGGGGCAAGTGTCTTGTAAATACGCTCCCACTTGTGCTTGGCAAATTTAGATTTTGATTATGGGAGTTACCTAGCCATGTTAATAGTGTCCCAAAAATGGTGCTAGGGCATTCCAGAAAACACTTTCATGTGTCTCAAGGACATTTTTAGTTATTTCTTCATGAATGCAGGTATACAATTGATTTATATGCTGTGTTTAAAAACGAATTTTGAAATGAATTAAATTTCAGGATATGTACTGTTAGAGCTTCATAGGTTGTTTGGGGTCATATTTAGAAGGCATTTTAGTGTCTTTGAAGTTATTTTTCCCTTTTTAAATGGAAAGCGTTCCTCATGGGGCCCTGAGCAGTTCTTAGCCATGTTATTTAATAGGAAGTGGATAACATGGCTAAGAGCATTTGCTGGAAAATGCATGAATATCGCTGATTTTTTTGCTATATTCATGCATTGTGGCCGTTTTTTTTCACATTGCTTCATAGGTTGTTTGGGTTCATATTTAGGAGGCATTTTAGTGTCTTTGATGTTATTTTTCCCTTTTTAAATGGAAAGCGTTCCTCATGGTGCCCTGAGCAGTTCTTAGCCATGTTATTGAATAGGAAGTGGATAACATGGCTAAGAGCATTTGCTGGAAAATGCATGAATGTCGCTGATTTTTCTGCTATATTCATGCATTGCGGCAGTTTTTTCCACATTGCTTCATAGGTTGTTTGGGTTCATATTTAGAAGGCATTTTAGTGTCTTTGATGTTATTTTTCCCTTTTTAAATGGAAAGCGTTCCTCATGGTGCCCTGAGCAGTTCTTAGCCATGTTATTTAATAGGAAGTGGATAACATGGCTAAGAGCATTTGCTGGAAAATGCATGAATATCGCTGATTTTTCTGCGATATTCATGCATTGCAGGCCTTTTTTTATCACATTTGCAAGCACTTCTTAGCCATGTTATCCAATGGGAGGTGGATAACATGGCTAAGAGCATTTGCTACAAAGGTTGTTTGGGGTTATATACCATTTTTGGGAAATTATTAACATGCCTATCTAACTCCCATAATCAAAATCTAAATTTGCCAACCGCAGGTGGGAGCGTATTTACAATAAATTTGCACCATGAAGAATGTAAAATAGCATACTAGATACTCTATTAACTTATAAATATGACCCAAAACATCTTATGAAGCACTAGTAGTGCATATTCCCAGAAATGTATTGGTTTTCATTTAATGATTTACTTCATTGGTAGGCCTTCACATGTTTTTTTACCTTGGTTTTTTTTCAGTGAAAATCTTATCTGCAACCATGTGTTGGCCTCACCTCAAATAAACAAAACAGGTGATGGACTGAATGTGGATCAATGACACACATTCACCCCAGTCCAAAGATCTGGGCCTAAACAAACCTTTAGATAGGCTACATCTTATCGTCATCCTGAATTAATGATTTAAAATATTAGGGAGTGATTTATGAGTGTTGTATGCCTGTTTTGTACCATTGAGTGTCATTTTTGTGATGCAGTGCTGGTGGAAAATATTTGCTATGTTAAATAATTAGTACGGCATTAAGTTTTAGATGACTGTTATTTATTTACTGTTTGGTAATAGTGGTTAATAACATTTTATATTATATTTTTTCACAGATTCAACTGCAGATTCTTTCATAGTTTGGAAAATGCCTTCCAGAAGTCGAATACGAAAGGCTAGAAAACGTCAAAGACAGCAGGATGATGTTTTATTGCAGCAGTCCTCTTCCCCAAATACTTGTCAAAACACCAAGAAAGGGCCGGGTAAGAGCACGAAATCATTCTTAAGAAATATTTGTAGTAAAAAAAATTTTGCACAAAAAAATGTGTCTGTTCACCAAAAAAAAAGTAATTTAAATGGAAAGGAGAGACACATTACAAATGTTACTGGTAGAGGAAGAGATAACTCTGTGCATGATAGTAGAAGGAAACAACAGTTTAGGGACATTCGACAACGAATGTTCCGTAATAGGATATTAGTTAATTTATTGAAAAATATTAAAAAGAAAGGCCAACAGAAAGCGGCATTTTATAGGAAGAAGAAAAATGTAGAGAAAATTATTGATCATGCTTTTGAAATCAAGCGAAAGTTGTTTATTTTGGTAATTAATAGAATTAGGAAACTAAGCAAGGTAATTTCTGATTTCAAAACAAAAAGTAGATGGAAGAGAGTAGTAAATCGTACTAACTTTTGTGAAGTTTTTTCTGGAGAATGGATGCATAGTTCAAGTTCTGAGGCATTTTTTAATGAAGAGACTTATTTTCAGGATAATGATTTGGTGCATGCAGTTGACATCAATGGTCGAGCTTATGAAGTGAAGGATGGTTGTCCAGTTGAAAAAGAACAACTTGTGACAACAGAGACAGAAGAGGCGCTAAGTGATGAGGTTTTAGGAAGACGTCCTAAGGGTCCTGTGTACATTTGGAAGTGTAGTTCTATTTGCAGTGTGCGACAGGTTTCCATCAATTTGCTTTGTGATTTTATACGGACATTTAATAAGAAAAGTTTGAAGCAGAAAATGAAGTTGTTGCAAAATTTAGATCCTTGCAGAGTGAGACAAATGACAGGTTTGCGTGGTCATTCACTGGCTTGTCTTTCCAGGAGAGTATGCCAGAGTGTTTTTCATCATTTCAGGATGCTAGCAGTGCATCATAATAAAGTGAGAAATTTAGTGAGAATGTTGTATTATGCTAAGAGTCCAGCAATTATGCTTAAACAGTTATGTGCTGCTCTTTTGCATGGTTCTGAAATAGATGTGATGAATCTTTGTGAAGAAATTGAGTTTTGTTACTTTGGTAGTAAAGATGAGAATGTTCAAATTGACCCTGAAGTAGAGGGTAATGTGGAAGATAATGTACAGGTTTCCAGTACAGATAATTTTCAGAAGGAAATTGCCACGTTTCAGATGAAATCAAGTGAGAGGCCTAATTTCACTTGTGTATGTTGTCGACGCACTTATTATAAGAATCAGACTAAGGTAGTGGATTTATATGCAAAAAGTGAAAGGGAAAATAATAGTGAATGGAAGGATTTAGCCACATACTTGATGGTAGAAAATTATTTTGATTTGGGATCGGATCAACGTGTGTGTACTTATTGTTGTAATAAATTAAACCAAAACCAGATGCCTGCTAGGGCAGTTCATAATAATCTGGAATTGGTTGAGATTCCTTCTGAATTGAAGGATTTAAATACTTATGAATCTATTTTGATTCAAAGTATCCATCCCTTTCAGGCTATTGTAAGAATGGAGCCAAAGACAGGGAAGTTGCCTCCAGCAGATTTACAGAGAGGATTAAAGGGAAGAGTTGTTTATTTGCCTCTAGATTTGAACAAAAACATTAACACAATTGGAATAGAAAAAGTGGAAGAGGAACCTCTGGTTATCTTGGTTAATGGGGTTCCGACAAAGAATAAGAAAATATGGCAAGATTTAGTGGATGTTAGGAAAGTCAAAAAGGCAACAGTGTATTTGAAGAAAAATAATAAGTACTATAAGAATGTATATGTTGCAGAAGAGGAAGTAAGTGATGAAGAGGATAGCGATTTGTGTGCTGGCCAAATTGAGAAACTAGAGGCCTCTAAAAGTGAAGAAATATATGAACATTATAGTGTTCATCCTTTGCATTCCAAGGAAGTCATGGGGAATGCTATTGAGTTGTTTCAAATGAAACAAGCCAAAGGGAGTCCCATTAGTGTTTGGGAGGAAAGTTTGGAAGCTCGGTGTTTCCCACAGCTATTTCCCACAGGTCAAGGAGGAAGATATGATGAGCGACCTCGTGAAATTCCTGCGTCTGAATACCGGACTTTACGATTGTATGCAGAAGATCCTAGGTTTCGGCAATGCATTCCCTATTTGTTTCATCTCCTGTTTGAAAGCGATCTGTCTGGACTTTCATATGCAGTGAACCACATCTTAAAAAGTGGTATACAGATGCGAAACATCTCGGCAAGTGACTTTATGCATAAAGTCAATGTCCAAGACAGTATTTTGGATTCTCACTTAATTAATCTCATGGCGTGTCAGCGTGGTACTAATGAGTACTGGTACCGTCGTCATGGTGATTTAAAATGTATGCTGAGGAACTTAGGAACTCCGACATGGATCCTCACTCTGAGCTGTGCTGAGTATGGCTGGGATGACTTACTTGAATTTCTACGAGAGGCAAATGGAAATATTGAAAACATTGAATTCAAGACACCTGGAGAACTGTGTTCTTTGGATCCTGTGAATGTATGCAGGTACTTCAATCATAGATTTGAAGCTATGATGTCTTTCATCACAAATAAAAAGAATCCACCTCTTGGAGAGGTGTTGGATTTCTTCTGGAGAAAGGAGTATCAAGCAAGAGGTGCCCCTCATATACATATGTTGCTGTGGATCAAGGATGCACCTAAATTTGGAACAGATCCGGATGACTTAGTGATGAATTTCATCGAACAGTATTCTACATGTGCTGTTCCAAACGCAACGGAGAAGAAAAGTCTAAGAGAACAAGTTCTACGTTTCCAAAGCCATCGTTGTGGGAAGTACTGTCGTCGTAAATTCAGAAACAAGGACAAGTTCTACACCAAATGTCGTTTCAACTTTCCACGACCGGTGATTTCTAAAGGAAGAGTGAACAGTTTGATGTCTTCGCTGCGACATAATGTGACGAGGAAATCACCCAAGAATACATACAATTTGAAAAGGAACGAAGAGTCCAAGTACATCAATGACTACAACCCAGTGATTTTGTCCATGTGGAATGCGAACATGGATATACAGTTTGTGGCTGACAACTGTATGGCAGTGGCTCGGTATGTGACATCTTACATCACCAAAAAAGAAAAGACCGAACTGAAGGATATGTGGGAGGACATTTCCCATGAAAAGAGCCTCAGCAAGAAGTTGTACAGTTTCAGTCTGAAGATGTTGTCGCATCGAGAAATCGGAGCTTACGAATGTTCTGATCGATTGTCTTCAGCAAGTCTCTATGCCAAATCCAGGAGTCTCGTTTGGGCGAGTCTTGGTCTTGCTGCAACGCGAAATCGAGTTCTAAAACCTGTTCGGGAAATTGAGTATTTGGCAGTAAAGGAACCAAACAGTACCGACATTTTGAAGACCAACATGTTGGATACATATTATCCAAATCGAAGCAGTCACCTTGAGAATGTTTGTCTATATGAGGTTCTCCAAAATTATATATTCAAGAGGAACATCAAAGAAGATATTGAGAAAGGAGTGTATGCTGTAATTGGAAGTGAGGGATGCCTGGTCAAGCAAAGAAAATGCCAATTAGTAAACCATCGAAAATTAAGTGGCGAATCTCCAGAAAAAAAGGAGTTTTTCTATTTAGCACTTTTGCAACTTTTCAAGCCTTGGCGTGCAGAAGAGGAACTGCTTGGAGATTTCCTCTGTTACGAAGACTCTTTCAATGCAGCCAAGGAGTCCATAGAATGTCCTGCTTTTTCTAAATATCAAGAAATGCTAACTTTGGAAATTGAGCAGGAAGCAACGATTGCAGCCGAGATTGCCAGAGACAGTTCTCAGGACAGTCAGAGTTCTGTTTCATTGAGTCAAGATCCACTTGGAGGACCTATTATCGAAAATGAAGCTGCCACTGCTATGAATGAAGTAGAAAGAGCCATGGCACATGCTCAGGAGGATTCAGTTAACTTACAAGACTTGGAAAAACAACTCAACGTTGAGCAGAGGAAAATATATGATGAAGTTACCAAGGAAATTGAGCACGGATTAAGTCATGAGAAGAAAGAGTGCTCGTGTACGTCGTTGAAGCCTGTCCGACTGTACGTGAGTGGAGAAGCGGGAACTGGAAAAAGTTTCCTCATTAAAGCAATCTCTTGTTATTTGCAGGAAAGGACTGAGTCATCGCTGTCTTGTGTTGTCACCGCTCCTACTGGACTGGCAGCACATAATATTAAAGGTATTACTTTGCATCGTCTATTGATGCTGCCGGTGGAGCATGACAACAAATTACAATACAACAAGTTATCTGGAGATGCTTGCTGTGAAGTTTCAAGAGTCTTGAGGAAAATGAAACTACTTATCATTGACGAAGTAAGCATGGTTTCCAATGTCATGCTTGCCTTTGTGCATTTGAGAATGCAAGAAGTACTTAAAACTGAATATGATGTCTTATTTGGTGGGAAACACATTATTGTTTTCGGAGATCTTCTACAGCTGACACCAGTAAAAGGTCAACCTGTGTTCAAAATACTCACGCATGAAGATACCAGGAAGTGCCTAGGGAGCATTGGCAACGTCAATATATGGTTAAACTTCAATTATGCAGAACTGCATCAAAATATGCGTCAGGCAAAGGATGAAGATTACAAGAATATTCTACAAGATATTAGAATTGGAAAAGTGACCGAGTATGGGAAAGAAGCTTTAAATGCACGGTTACTGTCAAATTTGTATCCCAAACAAGAGATTGTGCCTGAGAATATTTTTCAGAAAATTACTGAGAAGAAATCCGGGATATGTCTCATGCCAACTCTTGCAGAATGTGCCATCTTCAACAACAAAATGTTGAATTTAGAAAAGCAAGAGATTGTGAAACTTGAAGCTATCGACAAATTAGAGCATATGGGATCAACAATTATTTTGTCAGATAATTTGAAATCAAAATTGGATTCATTAGAGAAGACTATATCTAAGACAGCGGGTTTTGAAAAGACTCTGAATGTGTGTTTAAATTGCCGAATCATTTTGAGACGGAATTTACATGTAGAAAGAGGTCTGGTAAATGGATCAATGGGTAATGTTGTTGATTTTGAGAAATACAGAAATAGAGATGGAATAGAATTTTTACGAATTAAATTTGATGGCATTGAGGAAGTACAGAAAATTGCTCGTTGTTCTGCTAGGTTTTTGCTTGTTAAAGACTTATATGTTCGCCGTAAACAGTTTCCTGTTTGCTTGGCATATGCGGTGACAATCCATAAATCGCAAGGTTTAAGTGTAGACTGTGCATTGGTGAATATTGGCAGTTCAGTGTTCAAGGAGGGTATGGCATATGTGGCATTGTCGCGAGTTAGAACTTTATCGGGATTGTACTTGATTGACTGTGATGTCACAAACATTTGTGCGGATCTAGATTGTGTTAAGGAATACAATAGGTTAAGAAGAGAGTATGCGCCACATTTGCCTCAATATCCTTTGTTTGAGAAACGTGTGGTAGGCCGGAAACGTAGAAATAGTAGTAATAGTAGGGAGGTTGTTGCAAAAAGACTAAAAGTCAATGAACCGAAAGTTGTTAGCAGAAAGAAAGTGGATTCTGTTGAAGATGTTGTCGGTTTTCAATTTGAAAACAGTTCTGGTGTCAACTGCTATGCAAATGTAGTGGTTAATGTTCTCTTTTCACTAGAGAGTTTAAAAGAACAGATTCTGTTGAATTCTGAACAAATTTTATGCTGTTTGTTGAATTCTGTTTTCGAGAAATGTAGCACTGATCGAACAAAAGTAGAAAGTGTGTCTGAAGTTCGTTATCTGTTAGATGAATGTTCAGGTCAAACAGACTTCTCTGAAAATAATCAGCAAGATTGTCAGGAGTTTTTAATGTATATGCTTGATATATTGCAAGTTGAGGGTGTAGATGTAGATCACCTGTTTGGGCTTTCTTATCAATGGCAGCATGACTGCGAGAACTGTATGGTATCAAGTACTACTAGTGTAGACTCAGAAAGATTTATATATTTAACTTTGCCAGACAGTAAATCAGTCTCCTTTAATAAGCTAGTAAATGCAGCGGATCACAACATGGAGTGTAGCCAATGTAAATGTGATATGATGTCAACATTATTTATACGTAGATATGGCCAGTATGTCATTTTAATGATGCAACGATGTAGGCCTGATGGAACAAAATTGTCAACTTTAATAAAAAATTTTGTGGCTTCTCAGCTGTCAATATCAGGGAGGACTTTTGTTACTGTAGCAATTATCTATCACGATGGTTCATCAACTACATCAGGACATTATACAGCTTACTTAAAGTCTGGAAACGGCTGGTCATTCTGTAATGATTCTGTTGTAACGTTCAAAAAAAAATTGCCGTTTGACCTTAAAAATTCTTACCTGGTGTTTTTAAAACCAAAATTTTAAGTAGAGGGAATGTAAGTCTGCAATGCTGTCTCGATTAAAAATTCAACTATATAAACCTGATGCAAGTAAGTCTGCTTCATAGTAAGCAGTATCAGTGTCATAGGAAAAGGAGAACATGAGTGACAAAGAAGAGTAAGATATTAGTAGTCCAGGATTGTGAAAATAATCTCAAATATTTTATTTTTGAAAGTTGCGAAAATAGAAAATGTCGGGATTTGATTGGAAGAATTACAAGATTTGCGAATCGCGGCAACATGATTTGGCCTAGTGGAAACATGTGATATAATGAGAGAAGTTTTTTTTCTATGTAACATATTTCACGTATCGATGGAGGTTTTCTTTCAGAAAGTGGCGGGCTGAAAATATTTAAAGCACAACAGAGTGGATGCTGTTTATAGAAGATCCTTCGACGTCATTGAAAGTAAGTTAATTTTAAGAAGTTTTGAAATCAGATTTCTTAGGTTGTATGGGTTTTTTAAACACAGTCATTTTGATTGTGTTTTTTTTTCCCCGCTGTTACATGATGAATACCTTCAAGTCACTGATTTAAGTGAAATTTGATACATTCTGAGAACAGCAAAAATAAACCATTTAACATGTATAATTAATGTTATGCTTTTTGTCCTTATGATATACATTTAGAAATGTGTGGTACATATGGGTAAGCTGAGTTCTGTAAATATCAATTTTAATGCTTAGAGTGCTGTACTTCTGGGTAGTGTTTTTTTTTTTATAAAAAAAAGAGGCCTCACCTCAAAGAAAGCTCTTGAAAGCACACATCTTATTTGCATCCTAAAACAATCATTTACAATGTTAGACACAATTTTTTTATGGCTTTACATCTTTTTTGCGCTGCTATTGCATCACTATTGTGAGACATTAGCAGTGCAAGAAAAACATCATGTTCCAAAATAGGCCTCAGTTCAGCAACATCAAGATACAGTTTCTTTCGAATATATATCTTTAGGATTGTGTACTGAACGTAGAGAAGCAGAGACTTCTGTAAATGTCAAAGTTGTTGAAAAACTGTTTGTTTTTGAACCTTTTCCCTTGTCTTTTCTAATTTTTAAATACATGTTTTAATATTTTTTGAAATGTTTGTTCTTTGTTTTACAGATTGAAAGTATGAAAAAATATTTAAAAAAGGTAACAAGAATTATAAGGTAAATGTTTTCCACTCTTTTTACCCGCAATGCACTGCTGATGATGTCATTGACACTATCTCTCATTTACTCTCTCTAGCTGTCTTTCTTTTTACATTATTCTCTGATTACTTCCCTTATACTAACTCTTCTTTTTTTTAAAAAAATATTTTTTTTAGTTCGCTTCAAGTTCGCGAACCGGTCAGCGAACTTGAAGCGAACCAAAAGAAATAGAGCTTGCCAGAGTGATAAACATTCTAGCAATTTTGTTTGAAAGGGGAGGTAGTTCTGAAAAGAACTGTTTTTTTTTGTTTTTGGTGTTTTATATTTTTTTTTTTATTTTTTGAACATTTTTTGATTTTTTTGTATTTTTAGAACTGTTTTATGTTTTTTTGTTTTTTTTATGGAGGGGAGACAACAAAAAACAGGCTTTCAAAACGGCTCAACTGGAGCAAAAAAAAGAAAATTACTTTTTGGGTGCATTAGGGCATTTATGATTTTCATATGCAATGTTCATGAGGTTGACACTCATGTTGCCATATGACAGCATTTCACCACAGTAAACACAAGATAACTTTATGTGCTGGAAGTTAGGTTGGATGTTTGGCACAGTCTCTTGTGCCTCTCTTCCCGTCAAAGACAATGTGGATGTAGATCTTGCCACAGGAGTTGCCGTCGGATTGTCTACAAGATCCCTTAACTCAGCCCGGCTGTAGTTCAAGGGATGCCACCTGCTCATGTGACGATGCATTGTATAGTTCCCCATACTGTACTTCTTTTCTGTGCCTCTCGACAATCTGTGATCACAGATGAGGCAGGTGGCATATTTTGCATTCACTTTCTTTGTTCCAGGAGGGATGGTGAAAAACTGCCATATGAAATTGGATTTTCGTTTGGAAACCCGGGGCAACTCATCAACAAATTGTTGTTCCTCTGTCTCCTCTTCTTCTTCTTCCTCATCTTCCTCCTCTCTGTTAGTCATAATTTGTGTAGGTGGTCCTCTCTTCTTATGAGGAGGTGGAGGTGGTGATGGGGGTGCACCAGCTGCAGCAAGAATGGAAGCCATTGTGGATCTTCAGATAAATGGTCTTTCTCTCACCAAGATGAAAGTCAGAGTGAGGAAATAAGGAGGGGTTTACATGATTTGGGGAAAACAAAAGTTCTGAGCCAATGAAAAGTGTTATTTTTAGGTCACATGACCTAGTCATACATCATTTGGAAACCAAAAGTGAAATGAACCAATGAGAAGTTTGATAAACAAGTCACATGACCTGTTCCGCTTACGTTACGCGGCGCGCGCCGCGTCCCAGATCGCTTCTGGACCGCGGTCCGGAGCACTTCCGGGAGCGCTAACGCGACGCGTCATTAGACGCATTACACGATAACGTGATATGTCGCGCTTCCGCGACGCGTCACTGTTCCGCTAACGTAACGTTGACCGGTTCGCGGACTAGATCGCGGCATCAAGATGAGCTAACGGAAAGCTTCCCAGTTCGCGAACTAGAAGCGAAGAAAAAAATATTTTAAAAAAATTATCAATAAATATCTATATATATTTTGGGATTTAAAGAATAATACATTTTACAGCTACAGATGTTAGCTTTTAAAAAACCAATGAAATTCACTGAAAAAACCATAGGTTATAGACCATATATAGTTAGAAATTTACATTTAAAAAACCATTGAAATTCAATGAAAAAACCATAGGTTATAGACCATATATAGTTAGGAATTCGCATTTACAAAACCTTATTTTACTCGCACAAAACCATTGAAATTCCATATATAGTTAGTTGCACTAACTATATATCGCGCACCCGCAATCCACTGCTGATGATGTCACATATTACATCATTCATGACATGGTCAGTGACATCACTGATGACATCACTGATGACATCTCAAATGACATGACTGATGACAACATCCAGTGACTGTATGTTTCTGTAAAGTTAAAATATCTCTTACATATTGAAGAATGAGTGGATGTATAAGTGTCTGGATGAAGGATTTAGTAGGTGCATGACTGACTGTATGAGTGAGCTATTAAATGTGTCTCACTGAGTGCATGGGTTAGTGACTAAACTGTCTTAATTTGTGCATCATTATGTCTGTTGTTCTGTAAACTGTTGCATGTGTTGATAAGTAGCTATATGAGTAACTATATGGGTTATTGATTGGTTGCCCAAGTATTTGTATGGGAGACTGTGTGTGTTTGTGGGTGGCTGGGAGGTGTATGACTCTGTGCATAGATGTGTGAGCAGTTGATTCACTAGATGTATGGTTTCAAAAGTGCATGTGGAAACAACTGTATGGGCGGTTGACTGTGTGCATGAGTGTATTGGTGAGTGAATGGATATCTCAGTGCTACATGTCAAAGTAAGTACATATGTAAAGCACAGTACATGTGAGAGTTGACATATATAAATAACTGTGCATAAGAGCCAGTGAATGTGTGAGTGGCTGTATGGATCATTGTGAACTTGTATCAGGGATTGTATAAGAGAGTAAATATGTGTTAGTATATGTTTGAATAAGTAAAGTTTGTCTAACTGTATAGTTGAGGAAATGGAGGTGTGATTGATTCTTTGCATGACTGACTAGGTGTGTGAGTAAGTCCATGGATGAGTGACAGTCTGTGAGTGTCTGTTTACACTGATTGTATCTAAGGTTATATTAGAGTCTGAAGAGGTTCATCGTATTATCACATGAATGATATCATCAGTGATATGATCAGTAATGTCAAATGAGATGTCATCAGTGATGTTATCAGTGATATCATTTGAGATGTCATCAGTGATGTCATCAGTGATGTCACTGACCATGTCATGAATGATGTAATATGTGACATCATCAGCAGTGGATTGCGGGTGCGCGATATATAGTTAGTGCAACTAACTATATATGGAATTTCAATGGTTTTGTGCGAGTAAAATAAGGTTTTGTAAATGCGAATTCCTAACTATATATGGTCTATAACCTATGGTTTTTTCATTGAATATATATATATATATATATATATATATATATATATATATATATATACATACATATATATATATATATATATATATACATATATATATATATATATATATATATTACCTATATATATATATACATATATATATATATATATATATATATATATATTACCTACTGGCGGTAGTTATAGTTAGGATTGTTTTCCATAGGAAATCCTCAACATTCTATTTGGAATAACTTTGGCTGTGGTTGAAGAATCTTAGCGAATTTCTCAAAGAAGATGGCTCGGTCCGCTGCACTCCTTTCCTGAAAGTTTGGGGGGGATTGGTCAAGTGGGGGCTGAGATATAAGGGGGGTCCCAAAACGTGGTTTCTGCAGGTCGAACGGCTGAATGGATTTATAAGAAATTTGGCAAAACTGTAGAGTCCGGTTCGCAGATTACGCTTTTTCTGGAATGGTGTAAATCTGTTCAGTAGTTGTTGAGAAAATTAAAGTTAAAGTCAATTATATATCTATAGGCGCGCACGAGTGCGCGCACTCAAGCGGCTGCGCGTGAGCGGAATTTTTTTTTGCTGCGTGACGTCTGTTAACGTTCGATTCGAAGGAAATCAGGAAGTTTTGTCCGCAATTTTGTCACTGCGAGTAAATATATTGTTCATTTCAAAGCGTTGAAACATGGAAAGGGGAGAAGGTAGAGATTGTCTTGCTGCGTAGGTTTTCTCGGGGTGTGCAGTAAGGCCCTTAAACGCGAAAAGATATAATTTTTTTTCCGAAAAAAAAACGGGGTGCGCGCACCCGGTCGCGCACACCTATTTACAAGAGTGTGAAAATGGAGATAAATCAGAAGTTTGAGTGCTTAGATATAAGGTGGCTCTGAAAAGAGCCATTGTGTTAATTGAGTGTTTTATGCATTTATAAGTAAGTACCGATGCAGAGCCTGATGTTGCAGAGGAAGATTCTGTTTCCCTCATTCGTGAAATGAACACCGTCTCTCCTATAGACGTCTTGCATGTGGTATCGCAAGTTGTTGTGGTAAATAGAACCCATGCTATAATCTCTGAGGAACGCAGAAACAGATTTATTTACATGTCTCCTTGCTTTCTCAAATTGTGCACAATGTTGATTGGACCAATTCCATTTCTGTCTTTGGCATATATTGGAATATACCAAGGCAGATCGAGGAAAAAGTGTCATCAATTGTCGAAAGGTGTCTTTTAGAAGCATTTCCAGACCTACCCCAGTGATTGTGCCTAGATTGTTCCCACCACAGAGCACAATTATAAGGTCTGGTTCTGGGAGATGCATACAAGTTTTTACCAATGGAATCAATTGGTGACATTTCAATCCTCTTTTGGCAATCCATGTTATGTGTACATTTGGTAAGCCGAGGTTGCAAATTCGTCTGCTTACTGCATATTTTTCACTCCAGTGAATATACCTGTGTCCTATTAGCCAGACCTTCATTTTCAAGGGATTTGTAGTCGTCCTCCGATCGGTTCTGGAAGTGGAATGGTAGTTAGAAGTTGAAATTCTAAATAAAGAAAAAGGAAGAGGGTGGGTGTGGTTAAAAAAATAAAAATGATTGGTTGATTGTAATAAGTGGAGATTGAAGAGTACGTTGCATGTTAAGGTTTATGTTAAACGAAAAGTACTGTTGGGTGTGAAAAAAAAAGACATGTAAGAGAGCTGTGGATTGGCAGGTGTTTCTGGAGGGAAAACAGTCTTCTTGGTTTGCTGTAGAACGTTGAGACATGAACTTTTGACCTGTGCCTTCAGCAAGGTGTAGAATGAGGGGTAACCATGGAAACAGCCGGAGATGGCAGTTGGTGATGGGTTCACTCTTTGGTGCCTCTGCATCTGACTCTGTTCTGTGGTGGCAGGCGGAGAACTGTTTGTTATTGTAGAGATGAAAGGGTGATAAGGAGAGAAATACGACATAGCGTCTGGCCTGTAGAAGCGTGGGAGCAGTGATTAACTCTGAGTGAAGCGGAACTGTGGCGGTGCTTGGTAACAGTAAAAAAATGTTTTTAACAGTGATATAACTGTCTGTACGGTGCGCGACCTACTAAGAAAGAGTTCACGGGCCGTAATTGGCTTGCAGGTTCTAGTATCAGTAAGTGAGGTCGAGAAAAGAAAACATTCAGGACTTTATTTATGAAGGCCTTGCGCCACCGGTGCATCACTTTTTCTCATTTTAAAAAATGAGGCACCGGCGGCGGAATGTCTTCATAAATAAGGTCCTCAGTGACTACAGTAAAGGTTATGTGGAACCGATGAATAGTTTTTCAATATGAAATCATTTCAGTTGAGATTATGGATTAAAAGAGAAACCGTGAATATTTGAAATGTTTATTTAGAAATGTACTGTTTTAACCCCTTCCGTGCTTCGAACGTCCAACGGTCGTCGCGAGCGCTACCTCGCTGGTGCTGCTCACGACCGTTGGACGTCCGAATCCCGTTAGCGCGATCGAACGTCCGCACTGGGGCGGAATGTTCGACGCGCTAAAGGGGTTAAAGACAAATCATTATGTAATATGAGTACAGAAATTGCAAAAAACACAGTAATTGGTATTGTCAGTAGTACATGGAATACAAACGCTATAGTTGAAGAAAAATGAATATAGTTGGAAAAAAACATTGCACACTCTTATAAGGAAGTATATCATATTTTAATAAATGGAAGAAGGTCTCTGGCCTTTCAGTTAGGGAACGATATATGAAAATGCAAGTGGTTATACATCATTACTTTATCAATCAGCTGTCTACATGCAAAGCACTATCAAGTTTGTGTTATGTTACTGTGTGAGGGAAAAAAAAGGCGCCAAAAGCGACAAAATGGCGAGAGGTGCATGTATGTAATCTGTTGGATGGTGCGCAAATCACTATTGAGGAGAACTACTGTATTGAGATATCTTTTGAAGGTTGCAGTATTGCATTTGAAATACAGCACAAGTAATAATGGAAATATTGTTGAAAGAACATATTTTTCTGCAAAGTATTTTAGAAACATAATTTTATAGGAAATTAAAGGAGTAGAGGCGTGTGAGGCGGAAATAAGCAGTTGAGATGCGAAATGGCGTTTACAGTTATAAAAAACTCGTTTAAAATTTACACATTAATTAGGGCACATGTAGCATATATTAGCGAGTTTTGTATCGAGTACGTTTGAAATAACCTTAGATAAGATATGCAATAGAATTGTTGAGATTAGACTGTAAAAAATAAAGTTGAAAATCGAGTAGCTGAAGAAACAAATGTAGTCCACATAAAAGACCAAAATTTAACCAGCACAAAATCATAATGTCCACTGTTAGTAAAGCCAATAGGTCTGTTCTTCAAAAGAAAATATGGAAAAGAACGTGAAGAATATAGGGAAGCAAAAGGAAATGAGGACGTCAATGGCTTGTATAAGAGTTATTGAAGCATTGTTTAGGCAAAATAGGTAGCTTCTGCTTCTAACAGGAAATCACTTTTATCATTTGAAAGTATGTCAGCTATCCAATGGAAAAGAGTAAAGCAGTATTCATGATCTGTTAAAATCGGAGCCTCTTTTATTATCAGAGGGCAGCTCGGTGGGTTTTCGATGTAGTTCTCTGTTAGGAAAGAGTTAACCGTCCATTGTGTAGGCAAAGTAGGCAGCAAGTGCTTCTAACAGGAAATCACTGTTATCATCTGAAAACATGTCAGCCATCCAATTGAGAAGATGAAAGGAGCATTCATGATCTGTCATTATTGGAGCGTCTTTTACCATCATAGGGCAGCTCGGTGGGTTTTCGATGTAGCTCTCTGTTAGGAAATCTTGCGCCGCTGCGAATATATTCCAATGACCCAGAACTCCTTGTATCGCTGCAAAGGCCATAAACCCTCCGTTGTAACAAAGCTGTTCATGATCAAGTAACGGATTCATGAGGTGATTGTAATTCGCTTCAGGAGGTACCAAATTGCAGAGACATAAATCCAGGGCCCACGTGAAATCACAGCTCAGGCAATGAAATACAGGCTGCACACAGGTGAAATAGGAATATCGAAATGATAATCGATATGATGTATTCAAAGTCGAGAGTGGTAAGATGCTGTAGTAGTCAAGCATCCTCTGTCGAAATAGTTCTAAGTGGTCCGGCTAGTTTGCGAAGGCAGGAGGGACATCCATTTTGAATTTCCCAAGATGGTAAAGGAAACGGCGCAGCACTGCCGGTTGTATAGCAACTCCACAGAATTAGGTCGCCGGCTATGCAGTGGAGAGGAGCAGAATGACTTGATAAATTTTCTAGGAGTCTAGTCACTTAAATATTGCTTAGTAGTTATCAAAAAAGTAGCTTTTCTTGAAGTGGAGGATGCGTTAAAAAATAAGGGAGTCATTTGAGCAAGTTGTAAAGCAAGGTCAATTTTTTTTTACATCAATGCTGTTTTCTGTGAATGTTAGCTAAGTGAAAGATATGTGTGTGAGCAGATGCTACGTTCAGTTTTAAATGTGACAATGGAGCTCTTGTTCATGTCGTCCGATTCAAGGTCGGTATTCGCTGCCAAATGCAAACATCAAGAAACGCATGCGTGGGGTAGATAGTCTGCATTCTTAAAGGAAAGCAAATGGAGGGTTATTTTTACCGCGTTAGCATTGTCGTTTAAAAAGTTACAGTGATTTTCATTATATGTTAAGAAAGTGTCACTGATGAAGACTGAAAATAAATCCTTATAAATAACAGGGACTGGTGTATTTTTGAAAAGGTGTGTAACATTACATGAATTGTAAAAAAAAAAAAAATGTAATTGAAAGTGTATGGTTTGAAAATGAAATGTAGAGGTTTATAGTTCACGTTTTGAAACCGGTTCTAGAGGGTCAGATGCATGATAGATTTATAAAAAATAGAACATGTTTTTCAATAGTATTATGGAAAAAATATGTGCCTTTATGTACTATTTAGATTATCTGCCTGTTGCCTATTCTTTGAGTTTTAGTAATCCTGTGTCTTATAAGTTTTCCAGGGGCGGTTTGAGGTTCATGGTGGGCTTGGACAGGGAGGGTAGGTTGGGGGTTTGTAATAGGGGGTCCGGGTGGGGTGGAGTGCGGAGTTCAGTGAAGAGTGAGGGGGGCGGGGGGTTAGGGTGTTTGGTAATGGAGCAGAGTCAGATGACGCCAAATTTCTGTTATGGGGTGCCACGGAAATATGTATCCATTCTCAGAGGTTTATTATATTAAGGATATATATTAACATGGTGGCTCTTGTGGTTTTGTGGTTCTGTGCATGCGTATAATGCTGGCCCTGTAGTTTTTGTCTATGGACCTCATTACGACACAGGGGAGCCACGTTGCACAGTTGGAGATCAGAGACTTAGGAAATAAAACTTTATGATAGCAAGGGCTCTAAGCGATACAAATCGCCCGTTCTCGGTGTAAAAAATATCACCGCTATTGGTGGTATTTTCTACGGTGTTAGTGCTCGAAGGAGAATAGTAACATATATGTGAAAGAAAATTCTGTAACAGGCTCAGCATTTCACATTATCGCGTGAAAACAAAAGTTGTTCTCACATAGCAATAAGTCTCTTATAATTAAGGGACGGAGTGTATATAGTGCTATTCACTACACTGCTATGTGAACAATGTCGAATGTTTCATAAGAGGAGGCTTTAAAAGTTTTTCGATAAACTGGTTGTCCAGGGAAGTGGGTGGAGTGTTCCGTGTAAATTGCAGAATAGAAACTAGTAAGAACCAATTGGAAGTGTTGTTCTAAAGTCACATGACTTCACATGCGTGTGTCGCTGCCTCTATGCGATTGGTGGGTGCGCGCACCCGGTCGCGCACTAAAAGAAAGCGGCGAGAAAATATCTGCTAATATGCTCTTGGAGCTCGTTTTGGTACAAAGAGTTAGTTCTGAAAATAACTTTTTTTTTTTTTTTTTTTTTTTTGGGAAACAAGTGTTATGATGCTTTTGATTTCTTAAAGTTGCTACGACATTTTTCAGTATGTCATACTATCCAAATAAAGTGAAGAAATGTAACTTTTCTTGGAGCATTTATGACTCTCAATTTTGTGTTTAATTAGAATAAAGCTTTGCTCTCCGTATACAAGAAGTTTTCCACAGTTCTTGCATTTCATGTGCACGTTCGCCAGATATGGTTTCAAGTCCATGTCAGCAATCGATGGAGATACAGGTCGTTCTGCAGAAGATGTGCTGGTCACTTCTGATGGTAATAGCGTGGCCTCCGTTTTTCTAGTCAAAGGTGGTCGCTCATTTCCTTCAGATTCGGAAGATGAATGCGGAACGGTAGCCATTGCAGCAAAGTCTTCGGGAAGATGTTCGACGTTGTTCTCTATTGAGAGTAGAAAAGAAAGTGATGGAAGTGGGTGGAGTGCTGCGTGTAAATTCCAGAATAGAAACTACCAACAACCAATTGCAAGTGTTGTTTTCAAGTCACATGACTTTACATGCGCTTCTCAGGACGTGTAGGCGGTGACACTATCTAGTTACGAACGTGATTTGGAAGTAGCGATGTTCTTTAGTGAAGTTTAAAAACATGAAAAGAAGTGAATTCAAACACATACGGATTTCACATATTTTTAGAGCTCGATTTAAGTATACAATTATTAAATTATAAAACCTTTTATATTTTTTTAAAAAAATATTAAGGTGTGTACAATCAGTCACGCACGAACGAATAAAAAAAATTCGGCTCCATTTAATTAAAAGGTTTGTATGACAAAAAAAAAGCCTAGGTTCAGTGTCTTAACGTACTATAAGTTCTTTCATTGGTCTATGAAGAAATTCATTAGGTTTAAATTGGAAAGCTTTCATGAAATAAATAGGTGGGTGCGTGCACTCAGTTGTGCACGTAAGATTGGTATGTCGATATTTATTTCAGGTATATCTTTCATACTTAGGAACTAGCATTCAAAAAACCTATGAAATTCACTGAAAAAAACCATGGGTTTTACACACGTTATAGTTAGGAAATAGCATTTGAAAAACCTATGAAATTCACTGAAAAAACCCTAGGTTTTACACACGTTATACTTAGGAAGTAGCATTTAAAAAACCTATGAAATTCACTGAAAAAACCATAGGTTGACACATGTTATAGTTAGCTGGACATTTTACTCATATAAAACCAATGAAATTCCCCGTTATAGTTACTTCAGCTAACTATAAC
The DNA here is from genome assembly GCF_964263255.1 of Lissotriton vulgaris. Taxonomy (NCBI): domain Eukaryota; kingdom Metazoa; phylum Chordata; class Amphibia; order Caudata; family Salamandridae; genus Lissotriton; species Lissotriton vulgaris. The sequence goes on along the minus strand of NW_028253312.1, from coordinate 33,878 downwards.
TCGCGCACCCGCAATGCACTGCTGATGACTTCACATATTACATCACTCATGACATGGTCAGTGACATCACTCATCACATCACTAATGACATCTCAAATGACATCACTGATGACATCATCCTTGTGGAAGAGTGGCAGACCTTCACTCAACCTAATATAACCTTTATTACAGACACTCAAAAAGTAGAAAATAACAATTTCAATACAATAGCCATACCAATGCTACTTAAAACACACCTATTTAGTAATTCGAAGATCTATATACACAACCACTTATTCATCAACAGATATATACAGTCAATCATATATTATATACAGTCACTCATTTATGTATTCAGTCATCATATGTTCTTATACACTGATACATCCTGATCATCCTGTTACACACCAACACTCAACCATAGAGTTATTCACACATAAGTTATATGTACTAGTTTAAAACATATGTACTTAGTCAGAAATACACTATTAAAACAGTTATTCATTCACTTAGACAGTCATATATACACTCATACAGAAAAAAAACAAATAATAACCTATATGCCTTTCACCACAGAAACTCACTCACCCATACAGGCTAGCATATATGCTGCCTCAACACATACAAACAGTAAGTCACTCATTCATGCATCTATGCACTACATAAGATCTCCCAACGAAGCATAATGACACTTAGACACTCAGACACTCCAACTAATAATCAAACAAATAATAACCTATATAGACATTATGTATCACTCATATAGGTACTCACCAACACATGCAGCCACTTACATAGAAACTGAGAGACAGATACAGATATGTATATATTTAAACATTACTCATTAGCCCATGTACTCATCAAGATATACGTAATCAGTCAGTAATACAATCTATTTTTCACCTAAAAAGCAGCTATTTATACACTTATATGCTCAATTCTTCCACAAGGATGATGTCATCAGTGATGTCATTTGAGATGTCATTAGTGATGTCATGAGTGATGTCACTGACCATGTCATGAGTGATGTAATATGTCAAGTCATCAGCAGTGCATTGCGGGCGCGCGAGTTATAGTTAGCTGAAGTGAGGCGGCAGACCCGAGAGCAGAGGACGGCCCGGGACCAGGGTTCGATTCCCGGCGCGGCAGGTTTCTGGACCAGGGTCAGCGGACTCGATAATTCTCTCGCCTCGGTGCCCACTCTGATCAGCGTTCACACTCGGCAACTCTGGGCATTAGCTTGCCTCATCTTCACTAACGGCCCCACCAGACCGCCGGGGATGCCTGGTCTCACCCTGGAGATACCCATTAAGGGACCATCTCTCAGGGAAGCCAGGAAGGGTTTCGCAGCGGTCGAAGCGCCTTGGGACCCTCCGGGTAAGTAGTGTGCTATATAAATGCCTATACATACATACATTGGTTTTATATGAGTAAAATGTCCAGCTAACTATAACATGTGTCAAACCTATGGTTTTTTCAGTGAATATATATATATATATATATATATATATATATATATATATATATATATATATATATATATATATATATATATATATATATTACCTACTGGCGGTCGCCAGTAGGTAGTTGTAGTTAGGATTTTTTTCAATGTTAAATCTCAAAATTCTATTTGGAATAACTTTGGCACCGGTTGACGAATCTGCCTGAAAATTTCCTGAAAATGGCCTCGTCGAGCTCCGATCCTTCCTTGAAAGTTTGGGGGGGATACGTCAAGTGGGGGCCGAGATAAAAGGGGGGTCCCAAAACGCGTTTTCCCCATGTTAATTTCCATAGGGCGGTCGATTTCACTTTTAGCCCGAACGGCTGAATGGATTTCCACCAAACTTGGCAAAATTGTAGGGACTGGTAGCCCGATGTGCCTTTGCTATGTCTCAAGATATGTGCTCCAGTGGATTTTGAGTAATTTAGGTTCAAAAAAATATATATATCTATAGGCGCTCTCCGGTGCGCGCACCGGAGAGCGCTCCAGGCGCGCCACGCGACTTGCGCGCAGGAAGCTGATTGGCTCTCAGTTGTCTGTAAACATTCTAAACAGTCCGGAGCGGCCGCCATCTTGTGTCTCGGTAGGATCGAGACACGAGAGGTGGCCAAAACAAAGGGGGAAATGACCATAAGGGGGCAGGGTAGACCCCCCTTGACCCCCTAGGTTTGATGTGGGGGCTATAAAAGGGCCCCGCGGGGCATTTAAAATATTTCTTTTTTTTTCGTTTTGCGCGGGGGAAGCGCCCGGTACGCGCACCAGGTAGCGCACCGGGGAGCATAAAATGAGGGAAAAAGATGACAGAGTTTTTAAAAAATGAAGTTTTTATTTAGAAATTGGAGGTAGTTCTAAAAAGAACTTTTTTTTTTCTTCTTTTTGTTGTTTTATATTTTTTTTGTGTTTTTTCAACTTTTTGAACTTTTTTTGGCTTTTCAAAACAGTTTTATATTTTTTTTGTATTTTTTTAGGGGGAGAAACAAAATAAGGGAATTGAAACTGGCTCAACTGGAGCAAAAAAATAAAAAAAACCAAAAATTACTTCTTTTTGGGGCACTTGTGATTATCACCTGCAAGGACGATGAGCTTAACGCTTTTTTCACCATAGGCGATAAGCTTGCCACATGCAGAACAAGTGATTTTAAAATCAGCAAATCTTGGCTGAATGCAAGGCATCATCTCGGATGTTTCTGGTCCCGATGAAGTGGGTTGGTTTGTTTGGGAGGTGGTCCTTGACGACTGGGGGAGGTTACTGGCCAGTTCCCTGAACTCAGCACGAGAGTAGTTGTTTGGGTGCTTTCTGGTCATATGACGAATCATGGTATAGTTACCAAATGAATATTTTTTGTTTGGGTTGCCCCGTGAAAGTTCATCATTGCAGATTAGGCAAGTTACCTTGGGCGCATTCACTTTTTTCTTGCCCTCTGGGATTGAAAAAAACTCCCATACAATGTGTGGCTTGGGTTTGTATGGGGTATTTTCTTCAGGCAGCCATCTTCTCCTCCCCTCCTCCTCTTCCTCTTCCTCCTCCTCCTGTTCTTGACCACCAATATAATCTTGAGGTGGTCCTCTTGGTGGTTGTGGTGGTGGTGGTGGGGCAGATGCACCAGCTGCTGCTGCTACTGAAGCCATTATTAATATCAAAAAGGTACAGAGATGTACAAACAGGTCTTCCTCAGTCAAAGGACAAAGTCAGAATAAGGAAAAAAGGTGGGGTCTTTCATCATTTAGAAAAAAAACTGTCCTGAACCAATGAGAAGTGTTATTTTCAGGTCACAAGACCAGGGGCTTCATCATTATGAAACTAAAACTGTTATGAACCAATGAAAAGTGTTATTTTCAGGTCACATGACCCGACGCGCTTACGCTACGCGCCCCGGGGCGCGCCCGGGGGCGCTTCGGGTCACGTAGCGTAAGCGCGTCGGATGTTTACGTTGCGCGATCGTATTCGCTTGAGTACTTCCGGGTGCGCTTACGCCGTGCGTATCACGCGGACGCGGCTACGCGATACGTCATGATCATGTTTTCGTTCGCGATATTGGCGCTTACGGGACGCTCCTCGGAGCGCGCCCGGGGGCGCTTTATAAAAGTACGCTTTTCGGGGCGCTCCCCGGGAAGCGCACCGGGAGCGCTCCAAAGCAAAAAATAAAAAAATAAAAAATGGGAAAAATTGTAGGGACTGGTAGCCCTATTCTTAAGTGGTTTTTACGAAAATTAACTTTGATAAAATATATATTGTGCTACATTGGGCTATATATATATGCCAAAATGCCAAAATGTAACCCAAATGTAGTCCAATGTAGCCCAATGTAGCCCAAAGATGGCCACCAGAGACCAAAAAATGTAAATGTAGCCCAAATTTCAACTAGATGTAGCCCAACTGTAGCCCAATGACAGAATGTACCAGAGTGTTCTAAAGAACAACTAGAGTGCTAACAGTCTTATTTATAAAGTGAGACTTATAGTTAGGAATTAGCATTAAAAAAACCTATGAAATTCACTGAAAAAACATAGGTTTCACACCAGTTATAGTTAGGAATTAGCATTTAAAAAACCTATGAAATTCACTGAAAAAACATAGGTTTCACACCAGTTATAGTTAGGAATTAGCATTTAAAAAACCTATGAAATTCACTGAAAAAACCATAGGTTTCACACCAGTTATAGTTAGGAATTAGCATTTAAAAAACCTATTAAATTCACTGAAAAAACCATAGGTTTCACACCAGTTATAGTTAGCTGGAAATTTTACTGATATAAAACCATTGAAATTCCCACGTTATAGTTAGTCGGACTCACTATAACTTGCGCGTGCAATGCACTGCTGATGACATCACATATTACATCACTCATGACATGGTCAGTGACATCACTCATGACATCACTGATGACATCTCAAATGACATCACTGATGACATCGTCCAGTGAATGTGTATCTTTCTGAAAAATAAATATATTTTATATATGTATATGTTAAGGTCGATGGAAGAATAAATGTTTAAATAAGTGTCTAAATGGATGTTTTTTTAAAAAAAATTGATTGGTTAACTGGCTTATTAAGTGTATCTTAGTGAATACATATATTAGCGAGTAATGTTTAAATATTTAAATATATGTATCAGTGTTTTACTTTGTGTACAAGTGGCTGCATGGGTTGGTGAGTAGCTACATGTGTGTGTATATGGGTTATTAGATGTTTTTTTAGTATCAGTATGAGTGTCTGTATGGTTTGGTGGGGCTGTTACTTACCACATAGATGCATGAATGCAAAACTCATTATTTATATGTGTTTTGAAGACAGCATATGTGCAGGACTGTATGGGTGGATGAGTGTGTATATGTGTGTGTTAGTGAGTGAATGCCTCTCTCACTAGTGTCTTTATGAGTAACTACATATGTTTTAATCTTGTATATATGAGCATTGATGTATATAAGTAAGTATATGTGAGAGTGAGAGATTGAAAGAGTTCCTGTTTAAATAAGTATGTGTTTCTGTAAGTCATTGTTTAAGAGAGTAAGTATGTGTAAGTTTCCTTAGAAGTAATGTGCTAATGTGTGTATAGTTGTATATGCAAATAAATGGATGTTTATTAGTTTATTTGCATGTGTGAGTATATGTATGAGTAAGTTTTTGATGACTGTCGGTGTGTAACAGAATGAATAGGGGTATCACTACATATGATGAGTGAGTATATGTATGAGTGAATACATAAAACTGTTGGTGAATGTGTGAATTTGTATATAGATGGTGAAATTACTGAATTGGTTGTTGTAACTGGTATATGCACTCTTTTGAAAATGTTAGTTTCTATTTTTCAATATGTGTTTCAAAGGTTACTTTACAGTGAGAGGAGGTCTGTCACTGTGTCACAAGGATGGTGTCATCAGTGATGTCATGAGTGATGTCACTGACCATGTCATGAGTGATGTAATATGTGATGTCATCAGCAGTGCATTGCACGCGCAAGTTATAGTGAGTCCGACTAACTATAACGTGGGAATTTCAATGGTTTTATATCAGTAAAATTTCCAGCTAACTATAACTGGTGTGAAACCTATGGTTTTTTCAGTGAATATATATATATATATATATATATATATATATATATATATATATATATATATATATATTACCTACTGGCGGTCGCCAGTAGGTATATATAGTTAGGATTTTTTTGAATAGGGATTTCTGAAAATTCTATGTTGAATAACTTTGGCGTTGATGGACGGAATTGGCTGAAATTTTCAGGAAAATGGCACATTTTGTTTCCGAGCGTCCCCTAAAAGTTTGGGGGGGTTTCGTGAAGCGGGGGCCGAGAAAAAAGGGGGGTCCCAAAACTTGTTTTTAACATTGAGTTTTCCATAGGGCGGTTGGACTCACTTTTAGCTGGAACGGCTGAATGGATTTCCACAAAACTTGGCAAAATTGTAGGGACTGGTAGCCCGATGTGCCTTTGCTATGTCTCAAGATATATGCTCCAGTGATTTTTACGAAAATTAAATTTGAAAAATATATATTGGGCTACATTGGGCTATATATATGTTAGAGCCCAAATGTAGCCCAATGTAGCCCAATGTAGCACAAAGATGGCCACCAGAGACAAAAAAAAACAAATGTAGCCCAAATATCAGCCGGATGTAGCCCAACTATAGCCCAGTGACAGAATGTCCCAGAGTGTTCTAAAGAACAACTAGAGCGCTAACAGTCTTACTTATAACAAAAGTATGGCACACCTGAAGTCATCTTGATTGGAATAAAGTGTTAACACTTAAAACATTTAAATTGCAAAGGAACACGATGAGGGGTTTCATTTTGCCATAGAAATGTTGTATATATATATATATATATATATATATATATATATATATTCACAGAAAAAACCATAGGTTATAGACCATATATAGTTAGGAATTTGCATTTACAAAACCTTGAAAATTCAGTGAAAAAACCATAGGTTATAGACCATATATAGTTAGGGATTTGCATTTACAAAACCTTATTTTACTCGCACAAAACCATTGAAATTCCATATATAGTTAGTTGCGCTAACTATATATCGCGCACCCGCAATCCACTGCTGATGATGTCACATATTACATCATTCATGACATGGTCAGTGACATCACTGATGACATCACTGATGACATCTCAAATGACATCACTGATGACATCACTGATGACAACACCCAGTGACTGTCTGTTTCTGTAAAGTTAAAATATGTCTTACATATTGAAGAATGAGTGGATGTATAAGTGTCTGGATGAAGGATTTAGTAGGTGCGTGACTGACTGTATGAGTGAGTGATCAAATGTGTCTCACTGAGTGCATGGGTTAGTGACTAATCTGTCTTAATTTGTGCATCATTATGTCTGTTGTTCTGTAAACTGCTGCATGTGTTGATCAGTAGCTATATGAGTAACTATATGGGTTATTGATTGGTAGCCCAGGTATTTGTATGGGAGACTGAGTGTGTGTGTGGGTGGCTGGGAGGTGTATGACTGTGTGCATAGATGTGTGAGCAGTTGATTCACTAGATGTATGGTTTCAAAAGTGCATGTGGAAACAGCTGTATGGGCGGTTGACTGTGTGCATGAGTGTATTGGTGAGTGAATGGATATCTCAGTGCTACATGTCAAAGTAAGTACATATGTAAAACACAGTACAAGTGAGAGTTGACATATATAAATAACTGTGCATAAGAGCCAGTGAATGTGTGAGTGGCTGTATGGATCATTGTGAACTTGTATCAGGGATTGTATAAGAGAGTAAATATGTGTTAGTATATGTATGAATAAGTAAAGTTTGTATAACTGTATAGTTGAGGAAATGGAGGTGCGATTGATTCTTTGCATGACTGACTAGGTGTGTGAGTAACTCCATGGATGAGTGACAGTCTGTGAGTGTCTGTTTACACTGATTGTATCTAAGGTTATATTAGAGTCTGAAGAGGTTCATCGTATTATCACATGAATGATATCATCAGTGATGTGATCAGTAATGTCAAATGAGATGTCATCAGTGATGTCATCAGTGATGTCATTTGAGATGTCATCAGTGATGTCATTTGAGATGTCATCAGTGATGTCATCAGTGATGTCACTGACCATGTCATGAATGATGTAATATGTGACATCATCAGCAGTGGATTGCGGGTGCGCGATATATAGTTAGCGCAACTAACTATATATGGAATTTCAATGGTTTTGTGCGAGTAAAATAAGGTTTTGTAAATGCAAATCCCTAACTATATATGGTCTATAACCTATGGTTTTTTCACTGAATTTTCAAGGTTTTGTAAATGCAAATTCCTAACTATATATGGTCTATAACCTATGGTTTTTTCTGTGAATTTCATTGGTTTTTTAAAAGCTAACATCTGTAGCTGTAAAATGTATTCTTCTTTAAATCTTAAAATATATTTTAGATGTTTATTGATAATTTTTTTTTTAATATTTTTTTTTCTTCGCTTCTAGTTCGCGAACCGGGAAGCTTTCCGTTAGCTCATCTTCATGCCGCGACCTAGTCCGCGAACCGGTCAACGTTACGTTAGCGGAACTGTGACGCGTCGCGGAAGCGCGACGTATCACGTTGTCGCGTAATGCGTCTAATGACGCGCTGCGTTAGCGCTCCCGGAAGTGCTCCGGACCGCTAACCGGAAGCGATCCGAGACGCGGCGCGAACCGCGTAACGTAAGCGGAACAGGTCATGTGACTTGTTTATCAAACTTTTCATTGGTTCATTTCACTTTTGGTTTCCAAATGATGTATGACTAGGTCATGTGACCTAAAAATAACACTTTTCATTGGTTCAGAACTTTTGCTTTTCCCAAATCATGTAAACCCCTCCTTTTTTCCTCACTCTGACTTTCATCTTGGTGAGAGAAAGACCATTTATCTGGAGTTCAACAATGGCTTCCATACTTGCTGCAGCTGGTGCACCCCCACCACCACCTCCACCTCCTCATAAGAAGAGAGGACCACCCAGTCAATTTATCTCTAACAGAGAAGAGGAAGAGGAGGAAGAAGAAGAAGAGGATACAGATCAACAACAATTTATCCCGGAGTTGCCCCGTGTTTCCAAGAGAAAAACCAGTTTCATCTGGCAGTTTTTTTCCATCCCTCCAGGGGAGAAGAAGGTGAACGCGAAATATGCCACCTGCCTCATCTGTGATTACAGATTGTCAAGAGGCACAGAGAAGAAATATAGTATGGGGAACTATACTATGCATCGACATATGACCAGGTGGCATCCCTTGAACTACAGCCGGGCTGAGTTAAGGGACCTACAAGACAATCCCCCGACAACTCCTGTGGCCAGATCTACCTCATCAATGTCTTTGTCAGGAAGAGAGGCACAGGAAACTGTGCCAAACATTCAACCCAATTTTAGACATATGAGGTTTACTTGTATATATTGTGGTGCTATGTTGTCGTATGGCAACATGAGCGTCAACTTGATTAATATGGTGTTCGAAAACCATAAGTGCCCTAATGCACCCAAGCAGTAATTTTTTTTTTGCTCCTGTTGAGCCGTTTTCAATGCCTGTTTTTTTGTTGTTTCCCCTCCATAAAAAACACAAAAAAAACATAAAACTGTTCTAAAAATACAAAAAAATCAAAAAATGTTCAGAAAAAAAAATAAATAAATAAAACAACAAAAACAAAAAAAAAAAGTTCTTTTCAGAACTACCCCCCCTTTAAAATAAAATTGCTAGAATGTTTATCACTCTGGCAAGCTCTATTTCTTTTGGTTCGCTTCAAGTTCGCTGACCGGTTCGCGAACTGTAAGCGAACCAAACAAATATTTTTTTTTAAAAAAGAAGAGTTAGTATAAGAGAAGTAAACAGAGAATAATGTAAAAAGAAAGACAGCTATAGAGAGTAAACCAGAGATAGTGTCAGAGACATCATCAGCAGTGCATTGCGGGTAAAAAGAGTAGAAAACATGTACCTTATAATTCTTGTTACCTTTTTAAAATATTTTTTCATACTTTCAATCTGTAAAACAGAAAACAAACATTTCCAAAAATATTAAAACATGTATTTAAAAATTAGAAAAGACAAGGGAAAAGGTTCAAGAACAAACAGTTTTTCAACAACTTGGACATTTACAGAAGTCTCTGCTTCTCTACGTCCCCTACACAATCCTAAATATATATATTTTAAAGAAACTGTATCTTGATGTTGATGAACTGAGGCCTATTTTGGAACATGGTGCTTTTTTTGCATTGCTTATGTCTCACAATAGTGATGCAATAACAGCGCAAAAGAGATGTAAATCCATCATAAAATTGTGTCTAACATTTTAAATGATTGTTTTAGGATGCAAATAAGATGTGTACTTTCAAGAGCTTTCTTTGAGGTGAGGCCTATTTCTTTTTTTTAAAAAAAAAAACAGTACCCAGAAGTACAGCACTGTAAGCATTAAAATTGACACTTACAGAAAACTCAGCTTCTCCATATCTACCTCACATTTCTAAATGTATATCATAAGTACAAAAAGCATAACATTAATTATACATGTTAAATGGTTTATTTTTGCTGTTCTCAGAATGTATCAAATTTCACTTACATCAGTGACTTGAAGATATTCATCATGTAACAGCGGGGAAAAAAAAACACAATCAAAATGACTGTGTTTAAAAAACCCATACAACCTAAGAAATCTGATTTCAAAACTCCTTAAAATTAACTTACTTTCAATGACGTCGAAGGATCTCCTATGAACAGCATCCACTCTGTTGTGCTATAAATATTTTCAGCCCGCCACTTTCTGAAAGAAAACCTCCATCGATACGAAAAATATGTTACATAGAAAAAAAGACTTCTTTCATTCTATCACATGTTTCCACTAGGCCAAATCATGTTGCCGCGATTCGCAAGTCTTGTAATTCTTCCAATCAAATCCCGACATTTTCTATTTTCGCAACTTGCAAAAAGAAAACATTTGAGATTATTTTCACAATCCTGGACTACTAATATCTTACTCTTCTTTGTCACTCATGTTCTCCTTTTCCTATGACACTGATACTGCTTACTATGAAGCAGACTTACTTGCATCAGGTTTATATAGTCGGATTTTACAAAATAACATTATAATTAAAAGTTTTGGACCAATAATCTAGACAGCATTGCAGACTTACATTCCCTCAACTTGATGAACCTTTTCCAATTCTTCACAGGAAATCTCGAGATTCTTTCTTTAAAATTTTGGTTTTAAAAACACCAGGTAAGAATTTTTAAGGTCAAACGGCAATTTTTTTTTGAAAGTTACAACGGAATCATTGCAGAATGACCAGCCGTTTCGAGACTTTAAATAAGCTGTATAATGTCCTGAAGTTGTTGAAGGACCATCGTGATAGATAATTGCTACAGTTACAAAAGTCCTTCCTGATATTGAAAGCTGAGAAGCCACAAAATTTTTTATTAAAGTTGACAATTTTGATCCATCAGGCCTACATCGTTGCATCATTAAAATGACATACTGTCCATATCTACGTATAAGTAATGTTGACATCATTTCAGATTTACATTGGCTACACTCCATGTTGTGATCCGCTGCATTTACTAGCTTATTAAAGGAGACTGATTTACTGTCTGGCAAAGTTAAATATATAAATCTTTCTGAGTCTACACTAGTAGTACTTGATACCCTACAATTCTCGCAGTCATGCTGCCATTGATAAGAAAGCCCAAACAGGTGATCTACATCTACACCCTCAACTTGCAATATATCAAGCATATACATTAAAAACTCCTGACAATCTTGCTGATTATTTTCAGAGAAGTCTGTTTGACCTGAACATTCATCTAACAGATAACGAACTTCAGACACACTTTCTACTTTTGTTCGATCAGTGCTACATTTCTCGAAAACAGAATTCAACAAACAGCATAAAATTTGTTCAGAATTCAACAGAATCTGTTCTTTTAAACTCTCTAGTGAAAAGAGAACATTAACCACTACATTTGCATAGCAGTTGACACCAGAACTGTTTTCAAATTGAAAACCGACAACATCTTCAACAGAATCCACTTTCTTTCTGCTAACAATTTTCGGTTCATTGACTTTTAGTCTTTTTGCAACAACCTCCCTACTATTACTGCTATTTCTACGCTTGCGGCCTACCACACGTTTCTCAAACAAAGGATATTGAGGCAAATGTGGCGCATACTCTCTTCTTAACCTATTGTATTCCTTAACACAATCTAGATCCGCACAAATGTTTGTTACATCACAGTCAATTAAGTACAATCCCGATAAAGGTCTAACTCGTGACAATGCCACATATGCCATACCCTCCTTGAACACAGAACTGCCAATATTCACCAATGCACAGTCTACACTTAAACCTTGCGATTTATGGATTGTCACCGCATATGCCAAGCAAACAGGAAACTGTTTACGGCGAACATATAAATCTTTAACAAGCAAAAACCTAGCAGAACAACGACCAATTTGCTGTACTTCCTCAATGCCATCAAATTTAATTTTTAAAAATTCTATTCCATCTCTATTTCTGTATTTCTCAAAATCAACAACATTACCCATTGATCCATTTACCAGACCTCTTTCTACATGTAAATTCCTTCTCAAAATAATTCGGCAATTTAAACACACATTCAAAGTCTTTTCAAAACCCGCTGTTTTAGATATAGTCTTCTCTAATGAATCCAATTTTGATTTCAAATTGTCTGACAAAATAATTGTTGATCCCATATGCTCTAATTTGTCGATAGCTTCAAGTTTCACAATCTCTTGCTTTTCTAAATTCAACATTTTGTTGTTGAAGATGGCACATTCTGCAAGAGTTGGCATGAGACATATCCCGGATTTCTTCTCCGTAATTTTCTGAAAAATATTCTCAGGCACAATCTCTTGTTTGGGATATAAATTTGACAGTAATCGTGCATTTAAAGCTTCTTTCCCATGCTCAGTCACTTTTCCAATTCTAATATCTTGTAGAATATTCTTGTAATCTTCATCCTTTGCCTGACGCATATTTTGATGCAGTTCTGCATAATTGAAGTTTAACCATATATTGACGTTGCCAATGCTCCCTAGGCACTTCCTGGTATCTTCATGCGTGAGTATTTTGAACACAGGTTGACCTTTTACTGGTGTCAGCTGCAGAAGATCTCCGAAAACAATGATGTGTTTGCCACCAAATAACACATCATATTCAGTTTTAAGTACTTCTTGCATTCTCAAATGCACAAAGGCAAGCATGACATTGGAAACCATGCTTACTTCGTCAATGATAAGTAGTTTCATTTTCCTCAAGACTCTTGAAACTTCACAGCAAGCATCTCCAGATAACTTGTTGTATTGTAATTTGTTGTCATGCTCCACCGGCAGCATCAGTAGACGATGCAAAGTAATACCTTTAATGTTATGTGCTGCCAGTCCAGTAGGAGCGGTGACAACACAAGACAGCGATGACTCAGTCCTTTCCTGCAAATAACAAGAGATTGCTTTAATGAGGAAACTTTTTCCAGTTCCCGCTTCTCCACTCACGTACAGTCGGACAGGCTTCAACGATGTACATGAGCATTTGTTCTTCTCATGACTTAATCCGTGCTCAATTTCCGTGGTAACTTCATCATATATTTTCCTCTGCTCAACGTTGAGTTGTTTTTCCAAGTCTTCTAAGTTAACTGAATCCTCCTGAGCATGTGCCATGGCTCTTTCTACTTCATTCATAGCAGTGGCAGCTTCATTTTCGATAATAGGTCCTCCAAGTGGATCTTGACTCAATGAAACAGAACTCTGACTGTCCTGAGAACTGTCTCTGGCAATCTCGGCTGCAATCGTTGCTTCCTGCTCAATTTCCAAAGTTAGCATTTCTTGATATTTAGAAAAAGCAGGACATTCTATGGACTCCTTGGCTGCATTGAAAGAGTCTTCGTAACAGAGGAAATCTCCAAGCAGTTCCTCTTCTGCACGCCAAGGCTTGAAAAGTTGCAAAAGTGCTAAATAAAAAAACTCCTTTTTTTCTGGAGATTCACCACTCAATTTTCGATGGTTTACTAATTGGCATTTTCTTTGCTTGACCAGGCATCCCTCACTTCCAATTACAGCAAACACTCCTTTCTCAATATCTTCTTTGATGTTCCTCTTGAATATATAATTTTGAAGAACCTCATATAGACAAACATTCTCAAGGTGACTGCTTCGATTTGGATAATATGTATCCAACATATTGGTCTTCAAAATGTCGGTACTGTTTGGTTCCTTTTCTGCCAAATACTCAATTTCCCGGACAGGTTTTAGAACTCGATTTCGCGTTGCAGCAAGACCAAGACTCGCCCAAACGAGACTCCTGGATTTGGCATAGAGACTTGCTGAAGACAATCGATCAGAACATTCGTAAGCTCCGATTTCTCGATGCGACAACATCTTCAGACTGAAACTGTACAACTTCTTGCTGAGGCTCTTTTCATGGGAAATGTCCTCCCACATATCCTTCAGTTCGGTCTTTTCTTTTTTGGTGATGTAAGATGTCACATACCGAGCCACAGCCATACAGTTGTCAGCCACAAACTGTATATCCATGTTAGCATTCCACATGGACAAAATCACTGGGTTGTAGTCATTGATGTACTTGGACTCTTCGTTCCTTTTCAAATTGTATGTATTCTTGGGTGATTTCCTCGTCACATTATGTCGCAGCGAAGACATCAAACTGTTCACTCTTCCTTTAGAAATCACAGGTCGAGGAAAGTTGAAACGACATTTGGTGTAGAACTTGTCCTTGTTTCTGAATTTACGACGACAGTACTTTCCACAACGATGGCTTTGGAAACGAAGAACTTGTTCTCTTAGACTTTTCTTCTCCGTTGCGTTTGGAACAGCACACGTAGAATACTGTTCGATGAAATTCATCACTAAGTCATCCGGATCTGTTCCAAATTTAGGTGCATCCTTGATCCACAACAACATATGTATATGAGGGGCACCTCTTGCTTGGTACTCCTTTCTCCAGAAGAAATCCAACACCTCTCCAAGAGGTGGATTCTTTTTATTTGTGATGAAAGACATCATAGCTTCAAATCTATGATTGAAGTACCTGCATACATTCACTGGATCCAAAGAACACAGTTCTCCAGGTGTCTTGAATTCAATGTTTTCAATATTTCCATTTGCCTCTCGTAGAAATTCAAGTAAGTCTTCCCAGCCATACTCGGCACAGCTCAGAGTGAGGAACCATGTTGGAGTTCCTAAGTTCCTCAGCATACATTTTAAATCACCATGACGACGGTACCAGTACTCATTAGTACCACGCTGACACGCCATGAGATTAATTAAGTGAGAATCCAAAATACTGTCTTGGACATTGACTTTATGCATAAAGTCACTTGCCGAGATGTTTCGCATCTGTATACCACTTTTTAAGATGTGGTTCACTGCATATGACAGTCCAGACAGATCGCTTTCAAACAGGAGATGAAACAAATAGGGAATGCATTGCCGAAACCTAGGATCTTCTGCATACAATCGTAAAGTCCGGTATTCAGACGCAGGAATTTGATGAGGTCGCTCATCATATCTTCCTCCTTGACCTGTGGGAAATAGCTGTGGGAAACACCGAGCTTCCAAACTTTCCTCCCAAACACTAATGGGACTCCCTTTGGCTTGTTTCATTTGAAACAACTCAATAGCATTCCCCATGACTTCCTTGGAATGCAAAGGATGAACACTATAATGTTCATATATTTCTTCACTTTTAGAGGCCTCTACTTTCTCAATTTGGCCAGCACACAAATCGCTATCCTCTTCATCACTTACTTCCTCTTCTGCAACATATACATTCTTATAGTACTTATTATTTTTCTTCAAATACACTGTTGCCTTTTTGACTTTCCTAACATCCACTAAATCTTGCCATATTTTCTTATTCTTTGTCGGAACCCCATTGACCAAGATAACCAGAGGTTCCTCTTCCACTTTTTCTATTCCAATTGTGTTAATGTTTTTGTTCAAATCTAGAGGCAAATAAACAACTCTTCCCTTTAATCCTCTCTGTAAATCTGCTGGAGGCAACTTTCCTGTCTTTGGCTCCATTCTTACAATAGCCTGAAATGGATGGATACTTTGAATCAAAATAGATTCATAAGTATTTAAATCCTTCAATTCAGAAGGAATCTCAACCAATTCCAGATTATTATGAACTGCCCTAGCAGGCATCTGGTTTTGGTTTAATTTATTACAACAATAAGTACCCACACGTTGATCCGATCCCAAATCAAAATAATTTTCTACCATCAAGTATGTGGCAAAATCCTTCCATTCACTATTATTTTCCCTTTCACTTTTTGCATATAAATCCACTACCTTAGTCTGATTCTTATAATAAGTGCGTCGACAACATACACAAGTGAAATTAGGCCTCTCACTTGATTTCATCTGAAACGTGGCAATTTCCTTCTCAAAATTATCTGTACTAGAAACCTGTACATTATCTTCCACATTACCCTCTACTTCAGGGTCAATTTGAACATTCTCATCTTTACTACCAAAGTAACAAAACTCAATTTCTTCACAAATATTCTTCACATCTATTTCAGAACCATGCAAAAGAGCAGCACATAATTGTTTAAGCATAATTGCTGGACTCTTAGCATAATACAACATTCTCACTAATTTTCTCACTTTATTATGATGCACTGCTAGCATCCTGAAATGATGAAAAACACTCTGGCATACTCTCCTGGAAAGACAAGCCAGTGAATGACCACGCAAACCTGTCATTTGTCTCACTCTACAAGGATCTAAATCTTGCAACAACTTCATTTTCTGCTTCAAACTTTTCTTATTAAATGTCCGTATAAAATCACAAAGCAAATTGATGGAAACCTGTCGCACACTGCAAATAGAACTACACTTCCAAATGTACACAGGACCCTTAGGACGTCTTCCTAAAACCTCATCACTTAGCGCCTCTTCTGTCTCTGTTGTCACAAGTTGTTCTTTTTCAACTGGACAACCATCCTTCACTTCATAAGCTCGACCACTGATGTCAACTGCATGCACCAAATCATTATCCTGAAAATAACTCTCCTCATTAAAAAATGCCTCAGAACTTGAACTATGCATCCATTCTCCGGAAAAAACTTCACAAAAGTTAGTACGATTTACTACTCTCTTCCATCTACTTTTTGTTTTGAAATCAGAAATTACCTTGCTTAGTTTCCTAATTCTATTGATTACCAAAATAAACAACTTTCGCTTAATTTCAAAAGCATGATCAATAATTTTCTCTACATTTTTCTTCTTCTTATAAAATGCCGCTTTCTGTTGGCCTTTCTTTTTAATATTTTTCAATAAATTAACTAATATCCTATTACGGAACATTCGATTTCGAATGTCCCTAAACTGTTGTTTCCTTCTACTATCATGCACAGAGTTATCTCTTCCTCTACCAGTAACATTTGTAATGGGTCTCTCCTTTCCATTTAAATTACTTTTCTTTTTGTGAACTGAAACATTTTTTTGAGCAAAACTTTTTTTACTACAAATATTTCTTAAGAATGATTTCGTGCTCTTACCCGGACCTTTCTTGCTGTTTTGACAAGTATTTGGGGAAGAGGACTGCTGCAATAAAACATCATCCTGCTGTCTTTGACGTTTTCTCGCCTTTCTCATTCTGTTTTTTGTAGGCATTTTCAAAACTATGAAAGAATCTGCAGTTGAATCTGTGGAAAAATATAATATAAAATGTTATTAACCACTATTACCAAACAGTAAATAAATAACAGTCATCTAAAACTTAATGCCCTACTAATTATTTAACATAGCAAATGTTTTCCACCAGCACTGCATCACAAAAATGACACTCAATGGTACAAAACAGGCATACAACACTCATAAATTACTCCCTAATATTTTAAATCATTAATTCAGGATGACGATAAGATGTAGCCTATCGAAAGATTTGTTTAGGCCCAGATCTTTAGACTGGGGTGAATGTGTGTCATTGATCCACATTCAGTCCATCACCTGTTTTGTTTATTTGAGGTGAGGCCAACACATGGTTGCAGATAACATTTTCACTGAAAAAAACCAAGGTAAAAAACATGTGAAGGCCTACCAATGAAGTAAATCATTAAATGAAAACCAATACATTTCTGGAAATATGCACTACTAGTGCTTCATAAGATGTTTTGGGTCATATTTATAAGGCATTTGAGTGTCTAGTATGCTATTTTACGTTCTTCATGGTGCAAATTTATTGTAAATACGCTCCCATCTGCGGTTGGCAAATTTAGATTTTGATTATGGAAGTTAGATAGGCATGTTAATAATTTCCCAAAAATGGTGTATAACCCCAAACAACCTTTGAAGCAAATGCTCTTAGCCATGTTATCCACCTCCCATTGGATAACATGGCTAAGAAGTGCTTGCAAATGTGAAAAAAAACGGCCACAATGCATGAATATCGCTGAAAAATCAGCGATATTCATGCATTTTCCAGCAAATGCTCTTAGCCATGTTATCCACTTCCTATTAAATAACATGGCTAAGAACTGCTCAGGGCCCCATGAGGAACGCTTTCCATTTAAAAAGGGAAAAATAACATCAAAGACACTAAAATGCCTTCTAAATATGACCCCAAACAACCTATGAAGCTCTAACAGTACATATCCTGAAATTTAATTGATTTCAAAATTCGTTTTTAAACACAGCATATAAATCAATTGTATACCTGCATTCATGAAGAAATGACTAAAAATGTCCTTGAGACACATGAAAGTGTTTTCTGGAATGCCCTAACCCAATTTTTGGGACACTATTAACATGGCTAGGTAACTCCCATAATCAAAATCTAAATTTGCCAAGCGCAAGTGGGAGCGTATTTACAAGACACTTGCCCCAAGAGGAATGCTTTCCATTTAAAAAGGTAAACATAACATCAAAGACACTAAAATGCCTTCTAAATATGACCCCAAACAACCTATGAAGCTCTAAAAGTACATATCAAGAAATGTAATTGTTTATCACAAATGCGATTAAAAACAGCCGCAATGCATGAATATCGCTGAAAAGTCAACGATATTCATGCATTATCCAGCAAATGCTCTTAGCCATGTAATCCACCTCCCATTGGATAACATGGCTAGGAACTGCTCGCAAATGCGAAAAAAAAGGCCGCAATGCATGAATATCGCAGAAAAGTCAGCGATATTCATGCATTTTCCAGCAAATGCTCTTAGCCATGTTATCCACTTCCTATTAAATAACATGGCTAAGAACTGCTCAGGGCCCCATGAGGAACGCTTTCCATTTAAAAAGGGAAAAATAACATCAAAGACACTAAAATGACTTCTAAATATGACCCCAAACAACCTATGAAGCTCTAACAGTACATATCCTGAAATTTAATTGATTTCAAAATTCGTTTTTAAACACAGCATATAAATCAATTGTATACCTGCATTCATGAAGAAATGACTAAAAATGTCCTAGAGACACATGAAAGTGTTTTCTGGAATGCCCTAGCACCATTTTTGGGACACTATTAACATGGCTAGGTAACTCCCATAATCAAAATCTAAATTTGCCAAGCACAAGTGGGAGCGTATTTACAAGACACTTGCCCCATGAGGAACACTTTACATTTTAAAAGGAAAACATAACATCTTAGACACTCAAATACCTTATAAATATGGCTCAAAACAACCTATGAAGCTCTAGCAGTACATATCCAGAAATGTAGTTGATTTCTTAAATCGTTTTTAAAAACAACATATCTGTTTCAGCTTACATAACAGACCATGGAATGGGCTCCATGTACCACAATAACTTGTGTTACTGCATGCCAGAATGTTACACCAAATATGCAATTACAATTTCTCTATAAAACTAATTCTATTAGTATATCACTAGAGACAAAACCACATTTTAAAAACACAGCTTTCTTCATCATTTTCTCCTTAAATCATACTATTCTCTATCTAAATTAAATAAATCTTTTCTCACCTTAGCAAATATTGTTTGAGTTTTGAAAACAGTCTCAGAAATACACCAAATTGTCTTCAGCAGAAGAAAAAGGATGCACTCCAAAGGCTGCAGCTATTGAAAGCACAGAAATACAGATATTCATTTCACATATCTCTCATATTAGCCAATCATACCTCTTCCCTCACTTTTTTCAAATCAAAACCCTTCCCCCCTCTGCCCTCTCTCCCTTGTTTCCATAGCAACCACCTCCTGGAAGACCTCTCATGTTTGCAAATTCACACAACAATGTTTCAATTGAACTCTGAACTCTCAGTGCACCTGCGTATCCAGTGCAATCTTTCATGAAATGTTTCTTCCTTGACCATTCAAATTACATCTTTCAAAGAACACATCCATGCACCCTAACTTTCTGTTTTCAGAAATGGAAATGCACCAATCACTGCTAATGATTCATTAGCATTGGAAATCCACAGTTTTTTTTCTTTACAAACTCCTACTGTTTCAACTGCCCTTTCATTACCACACTTCATCTGACTGCAGCACAACCTTCACCCACCATGTTTAACGTCTGGATTGTTGGACATAGTTACATCCACTGGGCTCAAAGGTATGCTGAGAACAGAAATTTACACAACCTCAATTTACAGGATGTGGAAATTAAGTGGTTGGGCCAAAGAGGATTAAAATGTCACCAATTGATACCATTGGTGAAAACCTTTATGCATTTGCCAAAACCTGACCTGTTAATAGTGCACTGTGGAGGTAATGATTTGGGCACTTTGACAGGGGTAGGTCTGGAAATGCTTTTAAAGGACACCTTGGAGCAATTAATGGCACTTTTTCCTCAAACTGCTTTGGTATATTCCAATATATGCCAAAGACAGAAATGGAGGTGGTCCAACCAATTTTCTCCACAAATTGAGAAAGCGAGGAAGCATGTAAACAAATCTGTTTCAGCTTTCATGAGAGACCATGGAATGGGCTCTCTGTACAACAATAACTTGCGTTACTACATGCAAGATATCTACAGAGGATATGGAGTTCACTTCTCAGATGAGGGCAACAGAATTTTCATTCTGAATTTAAGACTGTGCATTGGTACCTACTTATAAGTACCTAAATGTACCATAAACCCAAAAGCTCTTCTCAGAGCTACCCTACATCTGATCACTCACAATTATTATTTTTCTCTAACTTTTTTCACTAATTTTCCACAAATTTCGCTCCCCGGAGCGCTACCCGGTTCGCTAACCGAAAGCTAACCTCGCGGATTTTTTTAAAAAAAGTTTTTTTTCCGCACATATAAGCCTCCTCAGCCATGCTCAGAAAACCTAGGGGGTCAAGATAAGTCTACCATGACCCCTTCTACCCATTCTAAACATTATTTGCCCTCCATCTTGTATCTTAATGCGACCGAAACACAAAATGGTGGACTCCCGTGACGCTTAAGGTTCGCTAACCGGGCCGCTTTCCGGAAAGCGGTCCTAAAAAAAGGTGGGAAAGTAATTTACAGAAAAACGACTAGAGACACTCTCACCAAATATAGATTAGCTCATACTACATAACAATCCCTTCCATTCTCACAAATTTCATTGAAATTTCATTTAGCCATTTAGCCTGTACACCTCTCCAAGTACCGTGAGGTAAATTACTTCACAAAACACATCTGAATTGTTGGAATTGACAACCAATGAAAATGTTACTTTCATTTTCTACTTTTATTACCTGACATTTGATTGGTTATATACCTGTATATATATAAAGGGAGAGAAGGAAACACAGCCATTTTGACTACTACTTCTTGTTGTACCTCCTATTTCAATAGCTTCAAAAAACTTCAACTTCTTTGTGAAGGTAAGTTAAAATTTAATATATTGTGCACTATAACTTAATATAGTAGACTTTTTCTGCTAGATATACACTATCCCTCTGTAGTAGTAATGTATTTAGATAGACTTCTCTGTTATAGTTATGAATGGAGTAAGGCTTGTCTTGGTTAAATCACATACACTTTTTTATCGTCCTATTTCCACTCTCATACTATACACTGCCAAAAGATAAATTCACTGATAAAAACTGCCTATCTAAAATTAATCCCAACAGTGCCCTATCTCTACTAATATATATTTTTTTAATCCAAATTTCAGGCAAAATGGAAGGCGAGCAGCAAGTTTCTTTTGAGATGGACCTGCAAGAGAGCAGCCAGGAATTAATTGAACAAATTGACATGGAATTTATGGATGAAAGCTTGGATAATGAACTGCTGCAATGTGTCCAAGCAGTAGATGTTCTCCTTGCAAATGAGGACATTTTGCAACCTCACAGATTGCAAACAATATTTCAAGAAAAAAATGACATTTCAGACACTGAAATGTTAGAAAGTTTAATAAATTATGAAAAAGAATCAAAATAAAAAAAAAACACTTTAAAAAAAAGAAAACAAAAAAAAACAAGAAAAACAACAAACAATTAACATACAGCATTAGAAAAGTCTTTCATTCTTTTATCCATAAAGTTCGCTGCCCAGAACGCTTTCCGGTTCGCGAACTTGGCGCTTACCACGCAAAAAAAAATTTTTTTTTTTTTTTTTGGGACCCTCCTAGGCCCTTTTAAAACCTCCACATAAAACCTAGGGGGTCAACGAGGATCTACTATGCCCCCTTATGGTAATTTCCCCCTTTGTTTTGGCCTCCTCTTGTCTCTCGATCCTACCGAGAGACAAGATGGCGGCCGCTCCGGACTGTTTAGAATGTTGACAGACACCGGAGGGCCAATCAGCTTCTCATCGCAAAGTTCCGATACGCGAAAGGTTCGCTAACCGGATAGCTGCCCGGAGCGCTGTTACAGATATATATCTTGATTTAAACGTTAATTTCTCAAAATCCACTGAAGCACATATATTGAGACCTAGCAAAGGCACATCGGGCTAACAGTCCCTACAATTTTGCCAAGTTTCGTGAAAATCCATTCAGCCGTTCGGGCTAAAAGTGAGTCCAACCGCCCTATGGAAATTAACATGGGAAAAACGCGTTTTGGGACCCCCCTTTTTTCTCGGCCCCCCCTCCACAAAACCCCCCCAAATTTTCAAGGGCTGCTCAGAAACAAAATGTGCCATTTTCCTGAAAATTTCAGCCAATTCCGTCCACAAACGCAAAAGTTATTAGCCATAGAATTTTCAGAAATCCCATAGGGAAAAAATCCTAACTATATATACCTACTGGCGACCGCCAGTAGGTAATATATATATATATATATATATATATATATATATATATATATATATATATTACCTACTGGCGGTCGCCAGTAGGTATATATAGTTAGGATTTTTTTGAATAGGGATTTCTGAAAATTCTATGTTGAATAACTTTGGCGTTGATGGACGGAATTGGCTGAGATTTTCAGGAAAATGGCACATGTTGTTTCTGAGCGCCCCCTGAAAGTGTGAGGGGGTTTCGTCAAGCGGGGGCCGAGAAAAAAGGGGGGTCCCAAAACGTGTTTTTAACATTGAGTTTTCCATAGGGCAGTTGGACTCACTTTTTGCTCGAACGGCTGAATGGATTTCTATAAAACTTGGCAAAATTGTAGAGACTGTTTGCCCGATGTGCCTTTGCTAGTTCTCAAGATATGTGCTCCAGTGGATTTTGAGAAATTAACTTTAAAAAATATATATATATCTGTGACAGCGTCCTGGTTAGCTCCCCGGTTCGCGTTCCAGACGCGTAACGGAACTTCGCGAGGAGAAGCGGATTGGCTCTCCGGAGACTCTCAACATTCTAAACAGTCCGGAGCAGCCGCCATCTTGTCTCTCGGTAGGATCGAGAGACAAGAGGTGGAAATAAACGAAGGGGGAAATGAATGAAAGGGGCAAGGTAGACCCCTCCTGACCCCCTAGGATTGATGTGGGGGCTATTAAATGGCCCCGCGGGGCAAAAAAATAAAATAATTTTTTTTTCGATTTTTCGCGGTGGAAGCGCTACCCGGTACGCGAACCGGGTAGCTCACCGGTAGCGTAACGGGAGTCCGCCATCTTGTGTTTCGGACGAATTTAGTCACAAGATGGAGGATAAACAATGTTGGGAATGGGTATAAGGGGGCACGGGAGACATATCCTGACCCCCTAGGTTTTCTGAGGGTGGCTGAGGAGGCCCATATATGTAAAAAAAAACTTTTTAGCGTTCCGGAAAGCGTAACAAGGGGAAAACCAAGGGAAATAGTAAAATAATATTTTAGAGTGCTTTGAGGTAGGGTAGCTCTGAATAGAGCTGTTGTGTTGTGTGGGTGATGTAAGTACCAACATGTAGGTACCAATGAAGAGTCTAAAATTCAATGTACACCGTCTCCTCTGTAGATATTTTGTATGTTCTAATATGGGTTATTTAAATGTAAATGTGTGGAAAAGCACTTCATGCTTTAAAGCAATTGTATTTTTGAACTGATTGTTCTTTCCTCTTAGTCCTCCTCTTTGGTTTTTTTTCCCCCACACTCTTCTTCAGCAGGATAGTTGATAAATTCATTCCCTCAAAAAATTTATATACATAAAAAAATTATATTAAATACATATAAAATATAATTTTCCTTTAAAAGAAGAATACATTTTACAGCTTTTGATATTTGCTATTTAAAAACCATTGAAATTCACTGAAAAAAACCATAGGTTATAGACCATATATAGTTAGGAATTAGCATTTACAAAACCTTGAAAATTCACTGAAAAAACCATAGGTTATAGACCATATATAGTTAGGAATTAGCATTTACAAAACCTTATTTTACTCACACAAAACCATTGAAATTCGCATATATAGTTAGTTGCACTAACTATATATCGCGCACCCGCAATCCACTGCTGATCAAGTCACATATTACATCATTCATGACATGGTCAGTGACATCCGTGATGACATCACTGATGACATCTCAAATGACATCACTGATGACATCACTGATGACAACATCCAGTGACTGTATGTTTCTGTAAAGTTAAAATATGTCTTACATATTGAAGAATGAGTGGATGTATAAGTGTCTGGATGAAGGATTTAGTAGGTGCATGACTGACTGTATGAGTGAGTGATTAAATGTGTCTCACTGAGTGCATGGGTTAGTGACTAAACTGTCTTAATTTGTGCATCATTATGTCTGTTGTTCTGTAAACTGCTGCATGTGTTGATCAGTAGCTATATGAATAACTATATGGGTTATTGATTGGTTGCCCAAGTATTTGTATGGGAGCCTGAGTGTGTGTGTGGGTGGCTGGGAGGTGTATGACTCTGTGCATAGATGTGTGAGCAGTTGATTCACTAGATGTATGGGTTCAAAAGTGCATGTGGAAACAGCTGTATGGGCGGTTGACTGTGTGCATGAGTATATTGGTGAGTGAATGGATATCTCAGTGCTACATGTCAAAGTAAGTACATATGTAAAACACAGTACATGTGAGAGTTGACATATATAAATAACTGTGCATAAGAGCCAGTGAATGTGTGAGTGGCTGTATGGATCATTGTGAACTTGTATCAGGGATTGTATAAGAGAGTAAATATGTGTTAGTATATGTTTGAATAAGTAAGGTGTGTATAACTGTATAGTTGAGGAAATGGAGGTGTGATTGGTTCTTTGCATGACTGACTAGGTGTGTGAGTAACTCCATGGATGAGTGACAGTCTGTGAGTGTCTGTTTACACTGAGTGTATCTAAGGTTATATTAGAGTCTGAAGAGGTTCATCGTATTATCACATGAATGATGTCATCAGTGATGTGATCAGTAATGTCAAATGAGATGTCATCAGTGATGTCATCAGTGATGTCATTTGAGATGTCATCAGTGATGTCATCAGTGATGTCATTTGAGATGTCATCAGTGATGTCATCAGTGATGTCATTTGAGATGTCATCAGTGATGTCATCAGTGATGTCACTGACCATGTCATGAATGATGTAATATGTGACATGATCAGCAGTGGATTGCGGGTGCGCGATATATAGTTAGTGCAACTAACTATATATGCGAATTTCAATGGTTTTGTGTGAGTAAAATAAGGTTTTGTAAATGCTAATTCCTAACTATATATGGTCTATAACCTATGTTTTTTTCAGTGAATTTTCAAGGTTTTGTAAATGCTAATTCCTAACTATATATGGTCTATAACCTATGGTTTTTTCAGTGAATATATATATATATATATATATATATATTACCTACTGGCGGTCGCCAGTAGGTAGTTATAGTTAGGATTTTTTTCAATGCTAAATCTCAAAATTCTATTTGGAATAACTTTGGCACTGGTTGACGAATCTGCCTGAAAATTTCCTGAAAATGGCCTCGTCGATCTCCGGTCCTTCCTTGAAAGTTTGGGGGGGATACGTCAAGCGGGGGCCGAGATAAAAGGGGGGTCCCAAAACGCGTTTTCCCCATGTTAATTTCCATAGGGCGGTCGATTTCACTTTTAGCCCGAACGGCTGAATGGATTTCCACCAAACTTGGCAAAATTGTAGGGACTGGTAGCCCGATGTGCCTTTGCTATGTCTCAAGATATGTGCTGCAGTGGATTTTGAGTAATTTAGGTTCCAAAAAATATATATATCTATAGGCGCTCTCCGGTGCGCGCACTGGAGTGAGCTCCCGGCGCGACACGCGACTTCCGCGCAGAAAGCTGATTGGCTTTCGGGTGTCTGTAAACATTCGAAACAGTCTGGAGCGGCCGCCATCTTGTGTCTCGGTAGGATCGAGACACGAGAGGTGGCCAAAACAAAGAGGGAAATGACCATAAGGGGGCAGAGTAGATCCCCCCTTGACCCCCTAGGTTTGATGTGGGGGCTATAAAAGGGCCCCGCGGGGCATTTAAAATATTTTTTTTTTTTTCGTTTTGCGCGGGGGAAGCGCCCGGTACGCGCACCAGGTAGCGCACCGGGGAGCGTAAAATGAGGGAAAAAGATGACAGTTTATAAAAAAAAGAAGCCTTTATTTAGAAATTGGAGGTAGTTCTAAAAAGAACTTTTTTTTTTCTTCTTTTTGTTGTTTTATATTTTTTTTGTGTTTTTTGAACTTTTTGAACTTTTTTTGGCTTTTCTAAACAGTTTTATATTTTTTTTGTATTTTTTTAGGTGGAGAAACAAAAAAAGGGAATTGAAACTGGCTCAACTGGAGCAAAAAAACAAAAAACCCCAAAAATCACTTCTTTTTGGGGCACTTGTGATTATCACCTGCAAGGACGATGAGCTTAACGCTTTTTTCACCATAGGCGATAAGCTTGCCACATGCAGAACAAGTGATTTTAAAATCAGCAAATCTTGGCTGAATGCAAGGCATCATCTCTGATGTTTCTGGTGTTGATGAAGTGGGTTGGGTTCTTTGGGAGGTGGTCCTTGACGACTGGGGGAGGTTACTGGCCAGTTCCCTGAACTCTGCACGAGAGTAGTTGTTTGGGTGCTTTCGGGTCATATGACGAATCATGGTATGGTTACCAAATGAATATTTTTTGTTTGGGTTGCCCCGTGAAAGTTCTTCATTGCAGATTAGGCAAGTTACCTTGGCCGCATTCACTTTTTTTTTGCCCTCTGGGATTGAAAAAAACTCCCATACAATGTGTGGCTTGGGTTTGTATGGGGTATTTTCCTGAGGCAGCCATCTTCTCCTCCCCTCCTCCTCTTCCTCTTCCTCCTCCTCCTGTTCTTGACCACCAATATAATTTGGAGCTGGTCCTCTTGGTGGTTGTGGTGGTGGTGGTGGGGCAGATGCACCAGCTGCTGCTGCTACTGAAGCCATTATTAAGATCAAAAAGGTACAGAGATGTACAAACAGGTCTTCCTCAGTCAAAGGACAAAGTCAGAATAAGGAAAAAAGGTGGGGTCTTTCATCATTTTGAAAAAAAACTGTCCTGAACCAATGAGAAGTGTTATTTTCAGGTCACAAGACCAGGGGCTTCATCATTATGAAACTAAAACTGTTATGAACCAATGAAAAGGGTTATTTTCAGGTCACATGACCCAACGCGCTTACGCTACGCGCCCCCGGGCGCGCCCGGGGGCACTTCGGGTCGCGTAGCGTAAGCGCGTCGGATGTTTACGTTGCGCGATCATATTCGCTCGAGTACTTCCGGGTGCGCTTACGCCGTGCGTATCACGCGGACGCGGCTACGCGATACGTCATGATCATGTTTTCGTTCGCGATATTGGCGCTTACGAGACGCTCCCCGGAGCGCGCCCGGGGGCGCTTTATAAAAGTACGCTTTTCGGGGCGCTCCCCGGGAAGCGCACCGGAAGCGCTCCAAAGCAAAAAATAAAAAAAAAATTGGGAAAAATTGTAGGGAGTGGTAGCCCTATTCTAAAGTGGTTTTTACGAAAATTAACTTTGATAAAATATATATTGTGCTACATTGGGCTATATATATGCCAAAATGTAGCCCAAATGTAGCCCAATGTAGCCCAATGTAGCCCAAAGATGGCCACCAGAGAACAAAAAATCCAAATGTAGCCCAAATATCAGCTAGATGTAGCCCAACTGTAGCCCAATGACAGAATGTACCAGAGTGTTCTAAAGAACAACTAGAGTGCTAACAGTCTTACATATAAACTGAGACTTATAGTTAGGAATTAGCATTTAAAAAACATTTGAAATTCACTGAAAAAACCAGAGGTTTCACACCAGTTATAGTTAGGAATTAGCATTTAAAAAACCTATGAAATTCACTGAAAAAACCATAGGTTTCACACCAGTTATAGTTAGGAATTAGCATTTAAAAAACCTATTAAATTCACTGTAAAAAAAATAGGTTTCACACCAGTTATAGTTTGCTGGA
The DNA here is from genome assembly GCF_964263255.1 of Lissotriton vulgaris. Lineage (NCBI taxonomy): Eukaryota > Metazoa > Chordata > Amphibia > Caudata > Salamandridae > Lissotriton > Lissotriton vulgaris. The sequence goes on along the minus strand of NW_028253312.1, from coordinate 5,635 downwards.
AATTTTACTGATATAAAACCATTGAAATTCCCACGTTATAGTTAGTCGGACTCACTATAACTTGCGCGTGCAATGCACTGCTGATGACATCACATATTACATCACTCATGACATGGTCAGTGACATCACTCATGACATCACTGATGACACCATCCAATGAATATGTGCCTTTCTGAAAAATAAATATGTTTTATATATGTATATGTTAAGGTCGATGGAAGAATAAATGTTTAAATAAGTGTCTAATTGTTTGTTTTTTAAAAAAAATTGATTGGTTAACTGGCTTATTAAGTGTATCTTAGTGAATACATATATTAGCGAGTAATGTTTAAATATTTAAATATATGTATCAGCGTTTTATTTTATGTATAAGTGGCTGCATGGGTTGGTGAGTAGCTACATGTGTGTGTATATGGGTTATTAGATGTTTTTTTAGTATCAGTATGAGTGTCTGTATGGTTTGGTGGGGCTGTTACTTAGCACCTAGATGCATCAATGACTGACTCACTGTTTGTATGTGTTTTGAAGACAGCATTTATGTAGGATTGTATGTGTGGATGAGTGTGTATATGTGTGTGTTAGAGAGTGAATGCCTCTCTCACTAGTGTCTTTATGAGTAACTACATATGTTTTAATCTTGTATATATGAGAATTGATGTATATAAGTAAGTATATGTGAGAGTTAGACATTGAAAGAGTTCCTGTTTAAATAAGTATGTGTTTCAATAAGTGATTGTTTAAGAGAGTAAGTATGTGTAAGTTTCCTTAGAAGTAATGTGCTAATGTGTGTATAGTTGTATATGCAAATAAATGGATGTTTTTTAGTTTATTTGCATGTGTGAGTATATGTATGAGTAAGTTTTTGATGACTGTCGGTGTGTAACAGAATGAATAGGAGTATCACTACATATGATGAGTGAGTATATGTATGAGTGAATACATAAAACTGTTGGTGAATGTGTGAATTTGTATATAGATGGTGAAATTACTGAATTGGTTGTTGTAACTGGTATGGGTATATCCACTTTTTTGTTAATGTTAGTTTCCATTTTTGAATATGTGTTTCAAAGGTTACTTTACAGTGAAAGGAGGTCTGTCACTGTGTTACAAGGATGGTGTCATCAGTGATGTCATGAGTGATGTCACTGACCATGTCATGAGTGATGTAATATGTGATGTCATCAGCAGTGCATTGCACGCGCAAGTTATAGTGAGTCCGACTAACTATAACGTGGGAATTTCAATGGTTTTATATCAGTAAAATTTCCAGCAAACTATAACTGGTGTGAAACCTATTTTTTTTACAGTGAATTTAATAGGTTTTTTAAATGCTAATTCCTAACTATAACTGGTGTGAAACCTATGGTTTTTTCAGTGAATATAGATATAGATAGATAGATATATAGATAGATATATAGATATAGATATAGATATAGATATAGATATATATATTCACTGAAAAAACCATAGGTTATAGACCATATATAGTTAGGAATTCGCATTTACAAAACCTTATTTTACTCACACAAAACCATTGAAATTCCATATATAGTTAGTTGCACTAACTATATATCGCGCACCCGCAATCCACTGCTGATGATGTCACATATTACATCATTCATGACATGGTCAGTGACATCACTGATGACATCACTGATGACATCTCAAATGACATCACTGATGACATCTCAAATGACATCACTGATGACATCACTGATGACATCTCATTTGACATTACTGATCACATCACTGATGATATCATTCATGTGATAATACGATGAACCTCTTCAGACTCTAATATAACCTTAGATACAATCAGTGTAAACAGACACTCACAGACTGTCACTCATCCATGGAGTTACTCACACACCTAGTCAGTCATGCAAAGAATCAATCACACCTCCATTTCCTCAACTATACAGTTATACAAACTTTACTTATTCAAACATATACTAACACATATTTACTCTCTTATACAATCCCTGATACAAGTTCACAATGATCCATACAAGCACTCACACATTCACTGGCTCTTATGCACAGTTATTTATATATGTCAACTCTCATATGTACTGTGTTTTACATATGTACTTACTTTGACATGTAGCACTGAGATATCCATTCACTCACCAATACACTCATGCACACAGTCAACCGCCCATACAGCTGTTTCCACATGCACTTTTGAAACCATACATCTAGTGAATCAACTGCTCAATCATCTATGCACAGAGTCATACACCTCCCAGCCACCCACACACACACTCAGTCTCCCATACAAATACTTGGGCAACCAATCAATAACCCATATAGTTACTCATATAGCTACTTATCAACACATGCAACAGTTTACAGAACAACAGACATAATGATGCACAAATTAAGACAGTTTAGTCACTAACCCATGCACTCAGTGAGACACATTTAATCACTCACTCATACAGTCAGTCATGCACCTACTAAATCCTTCATCCAGACACGTATACATCCACTCATTCTTCAATATGTAAGACATATTTTAACTTTACAGAAACATACAGTCACTGGATGTTGTCATCAGTGATGTCATCAGTGATGTCATTTGAGATGTCATCAGTGATGTCATCAGTGATGTCACTGACCATGTCATGAATGATGTAATATGTGACATCATCATCAGTGGATTGCGGGTGCGCGATATATAGTTAGTGCAACTAACTATATATGGAATTTCAATGGTTTTGTGTGAGTAAAATAAGGTTTTGTAAATGTGAATTCCTAACTATATATGGTCTATAACCTATGGTTTTTTCAGTGAATTTTCAAGGTTTTGTAAATGCTAATTCCTAACTATATATGGTCTATAACCTATGGTTTTTTCAGTGAATTTTCAAGGTTTTGTAAATGCTAATTCCTAACTATATATGGTCTATAACCTATGGTTTTTTCAGTGAATATATATATATACATACATATATAAACATATATCATCTGTATATCTATATAAATACAAACATAAATGCATGCATACATATACTTATATGCATACAGATGCATGTTATTTACATGAAAGTTGAAAAAACACTAATAAAAGCAAAGCTAAAAAGCCACCTCATTACAAACAGAATGGTTTTAACTTAAACGAGGGCGAGATCTATTGCATTTTCAATGCTTGTTTACTTTGGTTCCATCAAGAAGGCATTCAGATGTGTCACACATTTGCCATATGTTAGCACTCTAGTTGCACATTAGATCACTGTAGTAAAGCTACTGCTCACCAGGGACGTCTGCTGCTGGTATTCAAAGTGCATGTTTCAGTCTGCATGTCAGAATTTTTTTAATGAAATAGAAGAGGATTTGAGAAGTCACTCAAAATGATCCCTAATTTTTCTTTCTGAAGCACTAATCATACTTTCTATGGCAAAATTAACCCCCTCATGTTGTTCCTTTTTAAATTGAGTGTTTTCAGACTTACCACTTCATTCCAATCAAGATGGCTTCTGGTGTGCCATACTTTTGTCATAAGTAAGACTGTTAGCGCTCTAGTTGTTCTTTAGAACACTCTGGGACATTCTGTCATTGGGCTATACTTGGGGTACATCTGGGTGATATTTGGGCTACATTTAGGCTCTTTTGTCTCTGGTGGCCATCTTGGGAGACTGTATGTCAGAATTTTTTAATGAAATTGAAGAGGGTTTGAGAAGTCACTCAAAATGTGCCCTAATTTTTCTTTCTGCAGCACTAATCATAATTCATATGGCAAAATATACCCCCTCATTTTGTTCCTTTTTAAATTAAATGTTTTAAGAGTTACCACTTTATTCCAATCAAGATGGCTTCAGGTGTGCCATACCTTTGTAATAAGTAGGACTGTTAGCGCTCTAGTTGTTCTTTAGAACACTCTGGGACATTCTGTCATTGGGCTATACTTGGGCTACATCTGGGCTACATTTGGGCTCTTTTGTCTCTGGTGGCCATTTTGGGAGACTGCATGTCAGAATTTTTTAATGAAATAGAAGAGGATTTGAAAAGTCACTCAAAATGTGCCCTAATTTTTCTTTCTGCAGCACTAATAATACCTTCTATTGCATAATATACCCCCTCATTTTGTTCCTTTTTAAATTAAATGTTTTAAGAGTTACCACTTTATTCCCATCACGATGGCTCCAGGTGTGCTATACCTTTGTAATAAGTAGGACTGTTAGCGCTCTAGTTGTTCTTTAGAACACTCTGGGACATTCTGTCATTGGGCTACATCTGGGTGATATTTGGGCTACATTTGGGCTCTTTTGTCTCTGGTGGCCATTTTGGGAGACTGCATGTCAGAATGTTTTAATGAAATAGAAAAGGATTTGAGAAGTCACTCAAAATGTGCCCTAATTTTTCATTCTGCAGCACTAATCATACTTTCTATGGCAAAATATACCCCCTCATGTTGTTTCTTTTTAAATTAAATGTTTTAAGAGTTACCACTTTATTCCAATCAAGATTGCTTCAGGTGTGCCATACCTTTGTAATAAGTAGGACTGTTAGCGCTCTAGTTGTTCTTTAGAACACTCTGGGACATTCTGTCATTGGGCTATACTTGGGCTACATCTGGGTGATATTTGGGCTACATTTGGGCTCTTTTGTCTCTGGTGGCCATTTTGGGAGACTGCATGCCAGAATGTTTTAATGAAATAGAAAAGGATTTGAGAAGTCACTCAAAATGTGCCCTAATTTTTCATTCTGCAGCACTAATCATGCTTTCTATGGCAAAATATACCCCCTCATGTTGTTTCTTTTTAAATTAAATGTTTTAAGAGTTACCACTTTATTCCAATCAAGATGGCTTCAGGTGTGCCATACCTTTGTAATAAGTAGGACTGTTAGCGCTCTAGTTGTTCTTTAGAACACTCTAGGAGGCTGCAGTAGAACACAAAGGAATCAACTGACAGTCTCTGTCCTTGTTGGATGTACATGTTTTACTGAGAATGTCAGACTTCATTTTCACATGACTGAGAAAGATAATGTGAATTTACAGAAAATATGCTTTCAGTTTAGCTTATAGATCCCCTTCCAAACCACTGTGGGAAAATCATGAGATATTAGTTTTCTTTCAAACAATATTCATGATATCACAGCAGAAGGTTTTTTCACATGGTAAAATCACCTTAGAACCCACCACAATTCCTAAAACGAGTATGGTACCATCAACAAATGATTTATAATGTAACTAAAGTCCTAAAACCCTCAATAACTACAATGCTTTTTAATGAGGTGCTATCATGTATATTGGTCCCAAGATGGCTGCCAACACTTCTTGGATGAAGTGCTGACAGCCAATCAGATCAGATGTGTGGTTAGGCTCCGCCCAGATATATATCTTTTTTTGAACCTAAATTACTCAAAATCCACTGGAGCACATATATTGAGACCTAGCAAAGGCACATCGGGCTAACAGTCCCTACAATTTTGCCAAGTTTCATGCAAATCCATTCAGCCGTTCGAGCTAAAAGGGAGGCCAACCGCCCTATGGAAATTAACATGGGAAAAAGGTGTTTTGGGACCCCCCTTTTTTCTCGGCCCCCTCTTAATGAAACCCCCCCCAAATTGTCAGGGGCTACTCAGAAACAAAATGTTCCATTTTCCTGAAAATTTCAGCCAATTCCGTCCA